>NW_024741639.1:0-4329 GCF_018991925.1 Homarus americanus | reverse complement strand
AATATGTTTTAGTTTTCATACTGTTTTTCTTAGGTCAAGGCTGATTTTATAGGCAATATTTTTCTTTTCTAATCAGAATTGGAAGTAGGAGACAAGAAAGAAATGGAGAAGCTGCAGATATAAACACGTCTTGGACAAAATTTTAACACGCCTGAATACGCCCCCTCAACAAGTCTGCAAATACTTCCTGAATATAGTTTTGTAGACAACATTTAGCATTACCTGCAAACCATATGCTGTTGCAACATGAGTCCTCAATTAATAGTCCACGGTGTGCAATGTTAATGAACTTAAGATAATTATAACCCATCTTTCTTTTATATGTATAAAATAATGTGACGTATCAGTGCTGGAGTTCTTCGTCCCTGTAACGTCACTTCCGCTGGGAACAAGTGATTATCAACTGTTCAGGTGGTACATCTGACTGACGGCCAAATAGAGAATATAATTTTGGACCAAACACGTTATGCTGGACAGTCAGAAGATGATGAGAAACGCTGAGTATGAACACCTGGATAGCTCTGGCTCTCACTATTGGTACACCTGTGTTACTCTGGCTCTTTACCATTGGAAACGCCTGTGTTACTCTGGCTCACTATTGGAACGCCTGTGTTACTTTCCTTCTTGGCTCTCACTAGTGGTAAGCCTGTGTTACTCTTGGCCTCACTATTGGTACACCTGTGTTACTCTGGCCTCACTAGTGGTGCTCTCCAGGTTACTCTGGCTCACTATTGGCACACCTGTGTTACTCTGGCTCTCACTATTGGCACACCTGTGTTGCTTCCTGGCCTCACTAGTGGTGTACGCCTGGTTACTTGGCTCACTAGTGGTATGCTCTGTGTTAATTTCTGGTTTCAGGTATACTTGTGTTACTCTGGCTCTCACTAGTGTATGTCGCAGATAATCTGGTTTTACCAGTGGTACGCCTGTGTTATTTCGCTCTCACTTTGTGGTACGCCTGTGTTACTCTGACTCTCACTATGGTACGCTTTGTGTTACTCTGGCTCTCTCAATAATGGTACGCCTTGTGTTATTTGTTTTTTACCAGTGGTAGTCAGCTTGTGTTACTCCTGGCTCTATCCAGTGGTACGCCTGTTACTCTGGCTCACTAGTGGTACGCCTGTTATTTGTCTCTCACTAGTGGTACACCTGTGTTACTCCGGCTCTCACTAGTGGTATGCCTGTGTTACTTCCTGGCTCTCACTAATGGAACGCCTGTGTTGCTCTGGTTTCTTACCAGTGGTTCGCCTGTGTTACTCTGGCTCTCACTAGTAGTGCGCCTGCATTAAGTGTTTGCTATGCTGTTGCAGCAATTACCTTTGCGCCACGAAGCACACTGAAGCTGACGAGGACTGTACTCTTGAGAATCACTATTTTTAGCTTGTTACCCCCTTTTGATATCTCTGTTTCTGCACTTCTGTTTATTTTTTATCCGCATTCTACTGTTTCCTTCTCAATTGATAAAAATATAATATTCACAGTTAAACATTGTTATATATCCACACACTCACTTGCATTATATAAGAAAGTGCAGGTATAAACCTGCATCGCACTTTACAGATTTTTGGATATCTGCACTACGCTTGTGTCTCCTATGTACACCCACACTTGTAAGGGCCTGTTTTTCCTTACTTCCATATTTATTATATTTTATTTCTCCTTTCTTTACTTTCACAGTATATACTTGCTTCATATACATATTATTGCATTTGATTTTCATGTTCTTACTTTTTCAATTATATCCTGTTTTAGTTATATCTCTAAACCAAGATTAGTTCCGGGGAAACCATGTCATCTCTTTTATTATAACACTTATTATACTTACAACGGTAGCCTGCCACCACCCAGACTTTTTATTAGAATATAACATATCTCATTGAACTGTTAGGTAGCGTATTGCAAGCTTCTAGGCACGAGTTACAAAAGTTGGTTTTCTGGAGAACCAACAGGTAAAAGAGATAGAGCGGTGATACTCGTAGTTTAATAATTTAATATTTATTATTAACATATGGAGTGAACAAGATGTTAATTAAGTACACCTAGACAAGACTGGACCACTAAGGTCTTACTTTACACATAGCAAAATAGATCTTCATTTCTTGATTACAACATTACTATAATGAGACAGAACACAATGAGAAGAAGATATTACATATAAGTAGGAAGTATAGAGAGTAGGAATGTAAAGATAGGAAGGTTGGGTAGCGTGGCCTCTTGTTATTTACACTGCGTCAATACGCTTATCTTATTATCTCGTATGTCAATACACATATATTACTTCTTAAAGGAAATGACTCTGGTAAACACCTCTTCGACACAACTATTTATTAATTCACTTAATGACATGGACACATCAATATCACTATTATATCGGGGTATTACCACGTTAGGTCTAACGTTACTTGACACTGACTCTCAGATACAACATGAATGAAATACACTTCCCACAGTAAGTAATTCACCCTAGAAATAGTTCGACAAGATCTCACGTGTACTCCTGGACGTAGGCCCAGTGGGTGCCGGGCTGGGCTGCCGCAAGTGTGATGTTTCTCCTTAGTTGGTGACGTCGTGAAGTCTATTCCCCTCCCCGACCAGGGGGTGGGGGACGAGCGACTTCGTGCGAGTGACCAGAATGACCTCTCAATGACCAACCTCTGAATGATAGTCGTGAGAATCACGATGAGAATCAGAATGAAATGAGAATGAACTACGATACGATGAAGTCTTTAGTTAAGAGGTGAAAGAAGATTATTAGGAGTTGAAGGAAAAGTGGTGAAACTGAAATACAGTAGGAGTAGAAAGAATCTGGGCTCAACCAGATCGCTTCATCTTTCTTATTGGTGTTTTGTCTTTGTTCTGCTCCCTTGGGTCGTCAGACCTTTGTATTAATATTGGTTTATTTATATAATGCTGCTTATTATTATTATTATTTGTTATTGTTGAGTTAGTGAGCCCGCCCAGGTCCTTGTGTAACTGGGAGGGTAGTCACATTTTTTTTTTTTTTTTTTGAGGTGTTAGTTAAGGTTAGTTAGTTAGTCTAAAGGTACACTGAATGGAGAGGCCAGGTTCTTAGTGGAACTGGTTGGTCACTCTCATCTTTTATTCCTCTAGTAATGTTTTATGTAGAAATTTGCATGTTGAGGCAGGAGGTGGTTCAATTACTTCTTCCCTTGATATAGCTGGGAGAGTAATCACATTATTATTATTAATATTATTAATATTTTTTTTTTTTTTTTTTGAGTTAGTGAGCCCGCCCAGAAGTGAAGCGGCGCAGCTGATTGGCTGAGGAGAAAGGTGGTAACTGGCCAATCACCGCACAGTCCGGAAAGAGAGGCTTGGTCTGTGGAACTCCGCCTGGGGTCGGCTGGTCAGCGACAAACGGCAGTTGGCAGTTGTAGGAGAGTATCCACTACACACTCCCCTCCGAGCCCTGCAGGAAACTTGTTGTCTGCAGGATTGTATTCCACATGTGAGACAACGGGCGGGGGGTGTGAACCACTCCGCCGCTACGGGTGACGACTTCGTCTAGTGACACGAAATCGTGGGAGAAGCAAGGAGAAGGAGTAATATTATTAATATTTTTTTTTTTTTTTTTTTTTTTTTTTTTTTTTTTGAGTTAGTGAGCCTGCCCAGGTCCTTTTAGCTGAGGGTAGTCACATTTTTTTTTTTTTTTTTTTTTACTAAGATGTTAGTTCAATGTTAAAATGTTAAATGTTAAATATTAGTTATGTTAGTCTAAAGGTGAGCACTGTAAGGAGAGGGGCCTGCCAGGTTCTTGTGGAGCTGGTAGGTCACTCTCATCTTTTTATTCTCTCTATTAATGTTTTATATGTATATTGGGGGCAGATGGTTCAATTACTTTCTTCCTGGCTGATTTTAAACCAACTGTGTTCTTGGAATTTTCTGTTGTCTATATTATTTATCCAGTTTTGATATGTTTCTGTGCCCAGATGTCTTGGTTAGGTGGAGGTCAACTGCCAATTCAGGTAATTAGTGCAGAGGTGTCACGTCCCTAGGTCTTGGGGTGTGTTTACCTGCTGTGCTTTTGGTCTGACAACAATCATTACATTACACACTCGTTATATTACTTCATTGTCAATACAGATGATTATATAACACAATTGACAAGATCCAAAATTGGTATTATTATTAAACACATCATGTTAGTTCAAATGAACAAATATGGCACTTCAAGTAACTCAGTGGTAATACACCTGCTTGGTGAACTCGACTCCCATATCAATGGTGCCTGCTCGGTAACACCAACATTCATGGGTTCAATATCAACCTGGGATAACTATATTTCTCCTCTAATTATCCCCATTCATA
>NW_024741638.1:10000-20447 GCF_018991925.1 Homarus americanus | reverse complement strand
ATTCATCACTAATGCATAGGCTACTGCTTCGGCCGTTTTGCTTTTTAGTGGGATCAAGACCACGAACCTGGAAAAATGATCCACACACACTAAGACGTATCCTGATCCCTGATGACCCATTGGGAGTTGTAACACATCAACAGCGACTGTGTCAAACGGACGGTCTGGTGTAGGATATTGTAGAATCGGGGCAGGTGATCCTGTTGATCCTTTATGTTGAGCACATGCCAAACAATTAGCTATGTGTAATTCTATGTCTTTCTTCATAGTGTTCCAGAAATACTTCTTTCGTAAATCCGCTAAGCATTTATCACGACCTTGGTGACCTGCTTGTGGGACATCGTGGAACAATATCATTACTGCTTTGCACAACGTGTCAGGTACGACTATTTGAGACACATTACCCTCAGGAGATTTTCTCGTCCTATTGAGTATGTTATGTCGTAATTCAGACTGACTTAAGGGAAGAAATAACTTGGGGAGTTTAACATCCTCGCCCGATTCGAGAGCAAAAATAACAGCTGACCAATATGGGTCGCGTCGTTGCTCATCTTCCAGCTGCGAAAGAGTGAATGTTGATACAGGCATTACTGGTGCTATATTTCTTAACAGAGCGTCGGCGACAACATTCGCCCTCCCAGGTAAATACCTAAATTCGGGGTCAAACTCTTGAATTGTCAGATACCAGCGAGCTAATCTGCCTGATAAGTTTCTGCCATGGAACAGTTCGGTGACTGCCGCATGATCAGTAAAAACAGTTATCTTGCAGCCAAAGATAATGTCTTTGAACTTCTTAAGTGCCCACACAACGGCTAACGTTTCTAAATGCGTCACCGAATAACGTGTTTCAGCATCGACTAGTTTGCGACTTGCAAATGCTATCACTCTAAACTTTCCACTCGTGTCCTCTTGCATGAGCACTGCTCCGACTCCAATTCCGGAAGCGTCAGTACAGAGAGTGAAAGGTTGAGTGTAGTCTGGGAATGCTAGAACCGGGGCATTGGTTAGCGCTGTCTTCAATGCCGTAAAACTTTCCTCGTGTTCAGCATCCTATATAAACACTGCATCTTTTTTGAGCAACCTCGTTCGGGGCGATGCTAATGTTGCATAGTCCTTGATAAAGGAACGATAATAACCAGATAATCCGAGAATGCTACGCACATGATCATTTGAGGTAGGACGCGGGAACTGAGATACAGCTTTGACTTTATCATTAACTGTGTGTATGCCCTCACCGTCAACTACATGACCAAGGAAATGGATTCTGGATTTTTAAAAACTCGCACTTTGAAAGTTTTATTTTGAGGCCTGCTGTGGAAAGTTTGGCCAAAACTTCACGCAGTTTTATCAGATGGGAATCGACGTCCTTACTGACTACTATTAGATCATCCAAATAAGCGCAGACTGTGTTACCAATTAGTCGGGCAAACAGGGTGTTGATCATTCTTTGAAATGTTAGTGGGGCATTTCTGAGACCAAATGGCATTCGTAGAATCTCAAAGTGGCCTAGAGGCGTGCTAAATGCCGTGATTTCTCGTGATTTTTCATCGAGTGGTATTTGCCAATACCCACTAAGCAAATCTAAGTTGCTAAATACCGCATTATCCTTGCCTAAGGATAATGCGGTTTTTCACAAGACACAGACGGATGATACGACTACCAGTTTGAAGAATCCGTACACACCGCTTGCCACCTATATGAATCGGCTGCTTGTGCAATTAACCAGGCCGTTCACACATATTTATATTTGGGTTTTAAGTAACGAAACCCAAACGGTAGTTCCTTTGTTTTATTATAAAAGGTTGTATATATAATTCCTGAGTGTATATCAACCGTAAGTCTCACTGTCTAGGAGTGAATGAGAAAGGGACGGCGTTTATGTATGATAAACGTTAGGTCACGTCCATACGATATGAGTTGTGGTGAGCTACTGAAGCTTAGGGGCATCGCAGTGCGTGCTTACAGAAATGCTGAGCTATGGGTCTCGCCCTCTTGGGTAGTTACTTGCTCACGTGTCAATCTCATGTCTTACTCTTAGACAGTGGAAGTTACAGGGGTGGTGAATCTGAGATATAATATCAGATGTATTGACCCATTTATATAATACGTTCTGTTGATGAGACAGGGCCTATTACAAAGACACATCAGATTCGCTGATTGTTCATCATAAGTACTTATCAGTAACAAAGTAACAAAATAAACAAAGTGACAAACAAGAATCACAAAACGAACAGCAAAAAGGGAGTAATATAAGGTATCAAAGTGTCGAGATATATCATAGCAGGTCTGCGGACTTGACACATTCAATACAATAGTCAAAAGTAACAAATAAAAGTAAAAAACAGTATAAAAAGTATATACAGTAACATAAGTATCAAAAGTAACAAATAAAAGTAAAAAACAGTATAAAAAGTATATACAGTAACAAAAGTATCAAAAGTAACAAATAAAAGTAAAAAACAGTATAAAAAGTATATACAGTAACAAAAGTATCAAAAGTAACAAATAAAAGTAAAAAACAGTATAAAAAGTATATACAGTAACAAAAGTATCAAAAGTAACAAATAAAAGTAAAAAACAGTATAAAAAGTATATACAGTAACAAAAGTATCAAAAGTAACAAAAATAACAAAAAATAACAAGTAAGAAACAAAAGTTACAAAATTACAAAAGTAACACAATTATCGAACGTAAAAGAGGTAACAAGCAAAAAATAACAAAAGTAACAAACAGAAGTAACTAAAATAACAAAAATAACAAACAAAAATAACAAAAGTAAAAACAAGAGTAACTAAAATAACAAAAATAACAAAAGCAACAAAAAGTAACAGCAACAACGAGGAGACGTAACTATGCCAAGAAACTAAAACAATGAACAACAACATGAATTAACCAACCCATGTCTCTTGCTGCCCTCCTACCTGCCTGATATCCTACCTGTCTGATCTCCTACCTGCCTGATCTCCTACCTGTCTGATCTCCTACCTGCCTGATATCCTACCTGTCTGATCTCCTACCTGTCTGCTGATGAGGCCAATATACCTCCCAGACCGTAATTAATTAAGCTAAATACCTGAGCATCCTCTACCTGGCGTCTGAACCTAATAGATATATATATAAATACTCAATATAAACAAGAATTCGTCATTAGTGATGTGGGAATACCTAGAATATTAGGGACTATTTCTGTAATGCTCAGGAGTTATGTATAATTTTGTGTAATATTTATAAAGATTCTCCATTAAATTAAGTAAAATACGTGAAATCATTCAGTTTTTTTTGGTGATACACGAAGGATTTATCTGATTATGGTATTTCTTAAATATCATCACTGGCTCATTGGGCCCAGGGAGAGAGGTCAAGTGTTGTTAGGTCACATTAAGAGGTTACCCATAGCTCTGGTTGTGGGTATTGATGGTTGTTAATGAACGAGTTTGAAGAGAAATAACCAATATAATGTCTAAACAAAATCGAGGAAGAGCAAGTTGAAGAATGTTGGTAAGGAATAAAAATGGTAAAAAAAATTAAATATTTAGGAATGAAAGTATAATGATAAGAGATCAAAACAATCATTATATTAGAGTGACGCCCTAACCTTTATAATGACAAAATTTCACTTATACCAAACCATGAAAAAAATATGACAAAGCTAGCTAAAAAAAAGGGGGGGGGGATAAAAACACAAAATCATTAAATCTTAAAAACAAAATCTGATTGAAAGTAGAAAAAACACACAGGCACAATACACTTTCCGCCTTATTACATAGAGGAACTTGTTACCATCCTCATTGTTATTCCTGCACGAGCCTGGTGTTATGGATCGTCTCTCAGGACACACCACTAGAAATTAGATTGCAGGTGTCCAGACTTGAGTGAGTGGGAGTGGAGTGGAGTGGAGTGGGGTGGGGTGGGGTGGGGTGGGGTGGGGTGGGGTGGGGTGGTAGGGTGTGTCATAGGAGGGAAGATCAGTTAAAACTAATGGCCCATCACTTTTTTGGTAGATTTTAGTGTATATAAACAGAAAATAATTTCAGTTTCAATATTTTGCAACCTTTTGCTAGGTAAATTTTAGCGTGAAATTTATCGAAAATCTAACGTACAGCTGCATTAGAGCATTACAATTAAATAGTGAACATTGCTTTCTGACTTTATTCTTTAACAACCCAACTAACAATATTTTTTTCTGTTTCAGATTCTGATGCATTTATAAGTTGATAATATTTGCGATGGCTGCTTGTGTCAGGACGAGGACAAAAATCCAGCCATCTCAGTCACTATCTTGGGTCTGGGAGAGGGCTCCTGAAGTCGGAGTTGCCTACATTGAAGATGCTTTGAGATACAGTGTGTTTAATCAGGCAAATCAGTGAAAAGAACCAAAGAACTTACACAAACAAAGACATTGCCAGTGATATGACCAAAGCTGTCTTGGCACAATACACTCTGGCTAACGCTCAGTTCAAGCCTCCAGTCATAACAAGTCAGAAGAAGATTAGTGAGAGACTGCTAGCCAGTTGGGAAAAGGCAAGAGATATCTCTCTTGGGAGAGGAAAACTTGCAGTTAAGGACAGCTTTGCCAAGCAACTGGACCAGTTATTTGACATAATTACTTGCAAGTGCCCAATTGTTCTCTGTCCTGAGTTTGGATGCGATCGTGACTGTAAATCCGAGGCCCACATCTCCTGTATTTGCAAGCGTGAACTGAAGATTCCTGTGATCGAACTGGCATTTGTCAAAGCACAGAGAGAGAAGACTGGCAGTATAGGGGCTCTCATGATTTCTAGCCAAGATATTCCGGAGTCCAAGAGACAGGAGGCTGCCACAGAGAGACAGAAGAGGAGAAGAGTTGCCGAGGAAAAGAGACTTGAGAAGGCCCAGGGTGAGGTAAAAAAGGCCGATGATTGGAGTCAAGCTGATTCAGAGTTTAATGACTTCCCCATGGCTGATCCGAGTGCTGACCAGGAGAATGGTGACTTTGTCCCTAACCCAGAAAATAATGATCCCAAACCTTCCAGGCATAAGATTCGAAATAGGAAAGATATCCCGAGCATAGCTCTGGCCAGCATGCGACACCACACTGGTCTCAGAGAAACTGCAGAGATAGCAACAGCTGCCTGGATTGACGGTGGTTTGATAACACCTGATGATGTTCACCTGGTGATAGATCATAACAAAGTAAGGAGAGCTCAGGAGAAACTTGTCAGTAACCTAGAAGAGGAGTTTGATAAGGGGATAAGAGAAAATGGAATCAATTGTTTGTTCTTTGATGGGAAAGGGATGACACTAAAGTGTTCATGAAAGTTGGAGATTCTGACAAGTTGTTCCCTGCCATGGTGAAGGAGGAACACTACTCCTGCTGCAGTGAACCAGGAGGGAAAGTATTTGTGGCATTTCACTCCAGAGAAAGATGACATCAGGAAACCAGCTGAGATAGTGGCAGATAACATTGTGAACTGGCTCAGAGAGAGGAACGTAGACCAGACCCTGCAGGCCATTGGAGGGGACAGCACCAACACGAACACAGGGTGGCAAGGGGGGGTCATACAGTGGATAGAGCGGAAGATTGGGAGGAAGCTGGTCTGGATTGTTTGTGACCTCCACACCAACGAGTTGCCACTCAGACATCTGATCCAGGAGCTGGATGGCAAGACTCTTTCAAACAACAGATGGTCTGGTCCTCTTGGCAAGATGCTGGACTCTGCCACTGAGTTAGAAATAAATCCGAGCTTTGAAAAAATCACAGTTGGCCCTCCACTCGTTGAGCTTGCACATACTGTCATTGACGACCTGAGTACTGACCAGTACTATGGTTACATGATTTGCAGTGCCATCAAAACTGGGGTCATGCCTGATAGACTTGCTTACCTGCAGATAGGTCCAGTCTCACATTCTAGGTGGCTCACAACGGCTCTCAGGTTCTGCAGAATTTGGGTCGCTCATCATAAACTTAAAGGGAACCAGCTTCACAACCTGAGAATTATTGTCCAATTCATCGTGAGTGTCTACTTGCCAAATTGGTTCAACACCAAGGTCAAGTCATCGTTCTCCGAAGGTCCGAGGCATGTTCTCTTCCAGCTTGAGCTCCTGAGGAGTCAGCCAAGGAAGGTTGTTCAGATTGTGGAGCAGACTGTGAAGAGATCTTCCTGGTATGCTCATCCCGGGGCAGTTCTGCAGACAATGCTCTGCAGTAAGGATGAGGAGGAGAGAAGAGTGGCAGTCAAAAAGATCTTGGATTTGAGACTTATGAGAGGATCTGGGCATGACGAATCAGTTGGTGACGATTCCTTCAGGGTCAGGAAGACTCCTGAAGTCAATCTAGGTGCCAAGACCCTCACTAATCTCATAGATCTGGATAACATCCAGGCTGGCAGTGAGCCCCCTCTTACCTGCAGCCTCACCAATGTTCAAGTCAGAGCTTTCCTGGACAACCCCATGCATGTCCCTGCCTGGCCCTCGCACACCCAGAGTATAGAGCGTTGTGTACAGCAAGTGAGCGAGGCCAGCAGTCACGTGTACAGCCAGGAGAGGAGGGAAGGCTACATCCGAGCTCAGGTGGTCAGCAGGGAGGTGATGAGTAGAAACAGAAGCAAGAAAGACATGTTCTCTATGGTGTGCAGCAACACGGGGTCGTAGTAGTAAAACCGGTTTTGTATTTGATGATTTTGTTTTTCTAAAGGAATATTAAATTTAATAAATGTGTCAAGATCATTCGTTTCACTATTCTGGATCATTTTCATCCTAATAAATTAACCTGATACATTTACTTTACTTTAAATAAGCTATTTAGTGGTGTTGGTAAAAGGGTGGGAATACTGAATTTTCATAAGATTTCAAGTTAAAATTTACCTAGCAAAAATGAAAACTTTCCAAATCTGAAGATATCACATGATTCTGCACATAGAACTACATCATTAATACCATGGGCCGATTTTTCAAACTCAAAAAAAAAATTCGCCTCCGTATGACACACCCTAGTGGGGTGGGGTAGGAGGATGAATATGGATAATAAAGTTACCATATAAAAGATGTATTAGTCATGTATATTTTCAAGATAACATGTATTAAACGTGTATATTATCAAGAACAGTTTCCAGGAAACATATAGTGACCTTCATTAAGAGAGAAGTGAATTATACAAAAAAATGAATAAAGTGATGATGAAAAATTAATCTTTTTTTTTTCATATCAATATATAATAAACTTTTGTATTCGACAGTAAAACACATGGGTGATTAATTTATATTATTTATGTAATATTTGGTAACAGGGGGTGGCCTTGATGCTCTCAGTAGTGACGGTGATTGAGTTTTGAAATTTGCATGTGCTTAAATAACACTACTGAAAATAATTAGCTACATAGGTAAAGTTCAACAGGTGATCATGAGTTAATTACTTTTAGGTCAACAGGTGACATAATTTGTTTACTTTTAGCTCAACTGGTGACATAATTAGTTCACTTTCAGTTCAACAGGTGACATAACTAGTTCACTTTCAGCTCAACAGGTGACATAACTTGTTCAATTTCAGCTCAACAGTTGACATAACTAGTTCACTTTCAGCTCAACGGGTAACATAACTAGTTCACTTTCAGCTCAACAGGTAACATAACTAGTTCACTTTCAGTTCTACAGGTAACATTACTAACTCACTTTTATCTCAACAGGTAACATAACTAGTTCACTTTCAGTTCTACAGGAAACATTACTAACTCACTTTCATTTCAACAGGTAACATAACCAGCTCACTTTCACCATAACAAACAACAAGAATAATTCACATTCAACTCAAATTATTTCTGACACTATTCTTAACTCCTCAGTACCCCCTCGACACCCTTCTGACACATTTCAAAACACACACAACACATTCCATCTTTCACCAAGTCTAACTCTTCACTTCCTCATTTTTATCACTATTATCGTAAACTTTCTCTATTCCGTCATTCATCATCAGATGTTAATGTCTATGTACAATCTCTGTGTATTGTATGGTAGTCTTGGACCTTGATCAAGACTTCCTATGTCTTTAGACTTTAAACTGTGAAGCCTGTGGAATAATCCTTGAATATTTTGATAATTTATATTTATTTTCTTGGTGTTATGGTGAAGTACTATGCTTCAATAATTCAGGTGTTTAGTCTAGGTTTGTTAATACACTAGTTAAGAACAGGTAGAAGTTATATCTCTATTTAGTCTAATCCTGGAATTTAAATCAACATTCACTAATATCACTATAATCGTGATTAGTGTTTCGAGTATATAATTATTCCTACTAATTATGTGTTAAAATATACATTAGTTTATTATTATTCTAAATGTATGTATATGATATGTACTTTAATTTCAATTAGTCAAACTACAGCCAGAACATGTTGTAATATTCCTGGACATACATCCCCCCCCCTCAACCTTGATTAATATTACAGCATTATCTCACATTATTATCTCGTGCTCATTCAATGCTCCACACATCCCCCCCAACTCATTTATTTATGTCTTGTATTCATTGCATAACCAGATCTCCCTCCTCCCTTCCTTTAAGCTATTCATCATTCATAAGCTGTGGCTCAGAGCACAATCATCCCATTGACTAAGATGATCTCCTCTTACTTGAAGACGTATAAATGCAGGCCAAGAGCTCCTTCAAGAGGGTTTCTATTAACGCCTCTCTGTCCTCTTAGAAGTCTTTGTCACCTCAGGCTAGGAATACTTACCCAAGACCCCCACACCTCTTCTTCTGTATGACCTGACTGCCAAAGCCAATAGTAATTAAGAATACTTCTTTTTTTTTTACTTTCATTCGTTATCGATTCATATTTCTGATTATTTGTGATTTTCATTTTCCAGGATTACAATGGGAGCTGTGGGCCAACTTATATCATTTATAGGTTCTAGTATCTATAACTCTGGTGATGTAGATTATCTAGCCACGACTTGTTCTTCATTTATTCGTAATTATTTTAAACTTATTACTATTTTCCTAAAAGTCAGAGGTTAATTTAATGAATCTATTCTTCGCCGAGTTCCTCTCTCTCTCTCTCTCTCTCTCTCTCTCTCTCTCTCTCATCACCACTCCCCCCCCCCAATAATGTTCTATTTCCCGGTAATAATCATTTTTCCATCGAATTAAAACTTACAACTTCACGGGTATCTGATCTACTCTAAGTTCTTCACACAATCTCGACTACACCTTTGTCTTACCAGGAGTCTTATCACCACACTGGACAACCCTGAGTTCCCGTAAGACAAGTGTTATGGTAAGGCTTTAGCTAGAATAGACGCTAAGATGTGACTAGTAGCAGAGGTTCATGTGTTTAGGTGGTAACACTGGCTTTAGTCGGGTCCTATCTTATGTATGTCGCTTCACCTGTCTTCCTCACCTGACAACTTCACCTGTCTTCCTCACCTGACAACTTCACCTGTCTTCCTCACCTGACACATCTTAGGTCTAGTAGTAGGTAATATTTAACATCTTGATGATCCCCAACCCCCCCCCACACACCCCCACACCCATCCCACACAAACACCCATCCCCCCCCCACACACACACACCCATAACCCCCACACACACACCCATACCCCACACACACACCCATACCCCCCACACACACACCCATACCCCCCACACACACACACCCATACCCCCCCACACACACACACCCATACCCCCACACACACACCCATACCCCCACACACACACCACACCCACCCCCACACACACACCATACCCCCCCACACACACCCATACCCCCCCACACACACCCATGCCCCCACACACACACACCCATGCCCCCCCACACACCCATGCCCCCCACACACCACCCATGCCCCCTCACACACCCATACCCCCACACACACACCCATAGCCCCCACACACACCCATGCCCCCACACACACACACCCATACCCCCCCACACACACACCCCCCCCACACACACCCCCCACACACACACCCATACCCCCCCACACACACTTCAAAATCAACAACAAGATCATCAGTAGACAACAGGGTAAGTTTAACGAGTCCAGAGAAGATCTAAACTTTGAAGCGAAGGTTTGCCAGGTCAAGTTTACCTCTGAAAGACGTAGTGACGGTGACCTAACGCTCCTCTGAATCACCTTCGTTAGGGGGAAGTTTGTCAAGGCTAGTTAGGTTAGGTCAGGTTAAGTTAGGTTAGGTCAGGTTAAGTTAGGTTAGATCAGGTTAGGTTAAGTTAGGTTAAGTTAGGTTAAGTTAGGTTAGGTTAAATTAAGTTAAATTAGGTTAAGTTAGGTTAGGTGACACTGTTTATGGGTGGTAGTGAAGCTCATCTCGTAGGAATTTTAATAAGAAGACCTTTTGTAACTGCGTCGGCTATCTCTTTGAATGCTAATCCTGACTGACTAACTGACTGACTTGACTGACTGACTAACTTCACTGACTGACTGACTAACTTCACTGACTGACTGAC
>NW_024741638.1:0-5000 GCF_018991925.1 Homarus americanus | reverse complement strand
AAAGTTTATTATTCAAACTGCTTTATTCACTCAAATTTGACAGGTGTTTTTTTTCTTTTCTTTGTTATTCAGGGAGGAAGTTTGGTCACCTGAATCTTTATATCAAACTATATGGCTTTGTCTCTTGAAATATTTCCATAAAACGCCTAAAAAAAATACTGTTTCAGATATATTACAAACAAAACAAATTCACCAATACTCCCAAAAAAATATTATATTCTGATACAATAAATGAGACTAATAAATAAAAATATATATATACTTTTCTCCCAGTTTATAATTTATGAAAATATCTCTCAAACTTTTTCAGGAGAATTAGGTTTCTGTACATGACGCAACGCTCTTACAACTTTGGAATGACTGACATAATTTTCATGGACGGGAAGTTGTGCTCAGTCTCCTTTATCACTTCTCAGACCCCTCTCTACCTATTTACCTAATAAACACGAAAGAAATCTAATTTGATTCATCTTTTTAATAATTAATATGCACGCAAAGATTAACAGAATAAATCATAATTAATTCCCTTACATATTTTCTAGCCAGTGTGTGTATGTGTGGCCTTGTGTGTGTACGTGTGTGTGTGTATACAAGAGGCTATGACGTCACCACCACAAGGGGTAACGTGCCTCTTAATAATCTGACGTCATCCTCAGGTACTCATAACTCACCCAGGTAAGAACACATAGTTGACACTCACGCTATTTGTTCTTTAAAAAATAAATAAATAATTCTTACTATATTTCATGGACTCTGAGGATATGTGGCAAAATTATTTAATTATTTTTCTGTATTAGTTAATTATCAAAAAGGTAATTAACACAGTACAAACTTCAGGTGAAAATTAAATACGAAATATAAAATTAGTCGACATAACCTCTAAAAAAAAAATGTCGACATAAAATAATAGAATTTTTACCCAAGAGTTGAACTAAACTTGCGTAAGAATCTGGAAGCAATTCTACACCCAGTTTGAAATATTTAACTTATCCAGATTAGAAAATGGATAAACTGACAGACCAACAGACAGACCCACATAAAATACTGACAGCCAAACAGACACACTAAACGACCACCTAAGAGATATATTGAGATTCATGTACGAACTTCCTACACAAGGCGTTTCTCTATACACTGAAAGTTATGGTATAAATCCCAGGTAAAATTTGCCGACCAAGATAAACAATGTAAGTTACAAACACACACACACATACATACACACACACACATACATACATACATACATACACACACACACACATACATACATACACACACACACACACACTCATGACCTCTGTGTGACCTCAACCTTATGACCCTTTGACCTTTTTTCAAACTATATACTTCTCAGGATGGCTATTATACCTTTTCGTTAATAAGAATTATTTTTTTATTATGTAGAGTAGAAATTTGGTCTGACATCTATGGAATCTAAAATGACTCGAGAATCTTAACATATAAAGGACTTGTTGTCGTTTCAGGTGTTTTTGTGTCAAAGGCGATCTTTTGCCCTTATTTCCGTGTATGGTTATTTTTGTTCCTGTACGTGTCCGTGTGTGTCCATGAGGAAAAAATAGTTCATTGTGCTTATACATGTTGTGTGTCTCATGTGTCATCCCATTCTTAAGACTTTGATGTCATGGTTTCGTGAACATAGAAAGTAAAACAACAGCTATTAAGTCTTAATTTTGTCAAGGTAACATTTCTTTGGTGTTCCATGACCTATTAGAGCTCATAATAACATAGACCACAAGAACATTTAAAGAAGTAATGAATATTCACCTCTGTTACCGCGTTCGTGTTTATGTTCCTATTTCAAGGTAGACTAGTAGAAGTATATAAACTGAGTAATTATCACAGGTAAAATAGGTAAAGTCGATTATGATAGTGAAATCCAGAGAACAATGTCGGAATTAACATGACTTACGAATGCATTACTTATATACAAAATAACTTAGGTACGAAAGGTAATACGAGTAACTTTATCTTTAATTCACTTTGAGGACGTAATATATAACCAGCTCACATGTTTAACTTGTCACGCCAGGTAGATAATGAGTTCCGTCTTGACCACCACAAAGTTATTTACGTAAATTACTTTTCGACTTCTTCAGCGAGTCATAATGAACTAAACTTAAGAATAATGCTTTTTTATATATAGAGAATCTTAACAGTCAAGATCTAAATATAGTCTTAGATCTTTAAACTTTACAGAACTTGATTTCCATTTACTATTTCACAACAAAATATAATGAGAATGGAAAGGTTAACATAAATTCACCTTTCACGATAAGTTTGACACTATCAATACTCTAGTTCCACTCTGGGATGAAGAACATATATGAGCATACAGACGTGTCAGTCCAATATGTTCAGACGTGTCAGTCCAATATGTTCAGACGTGTCAGTCCAATATGTTCAGACGTGTCAGTCCAATATGTTCAGACGTGTCAGTCCAATATGTTCAGACGTGTCAGTCCAATATGTTCAGACGTGTCAGTCCAATATGTTCAGACGTGTCAGTGTTCAGACGTGTCAGTCCAATATGTTCAGACGTGTCAGTGTCAGTCCAATATGTTCAGACGTGTCAGTCCAATATGTTCAGACGTGTCAGTCCAATATGTTCAGACGTGTCAGTCCAATATGCTCAGAGGTGTCAGTCCAATATGTTCAGACGTGTCAGTCCAATATGTTCAGACGTGTCAGTCCAATACGTTCAGACGTGTCAGTCCAATACGTTCAGACGTGTCAGTCCAATATGCTCAGAGGTGTCAGTCCAATATGTTCAGACGTGTCAGTCCAATATGTTCAGACGTGTCAGTCCAATATGTTCAGACGTGTCAGTCCAATATGTTCAGACGTGTCAGTCCAATATGCTCAGAGGTGTCAGTCCAATATGTTCAGACGTGTCAGTCCAATACGTTCAGAGACGTGTCAGTCCAATACGTTCAGACGTGTCAGTCCAATACGTTCAGACGTGTCAGTCCAATCAGAGTCCAATACGTTCAGACGTGTCAGTCCAATACGTTCAGACGTGTCAGTCCAATACGTTCAGACGTGTCGTCCAATATGTTCAGACGTGTCAGTCCAATATGTTCAGACGTGCCAGTCCAATATGTTCAGACGTGTCAGTCCAATATGTTCAGACGTGTCAGTCCAATATGTTCAGACGTGTCAGTCCATATGTTCAGACGTGTCAGTCCAGACGTGTCAGTCCAATATGTTCAGACGTGTCAGTCCAATATGTTCAGACGTGTCAGTCCAATACGTTCAGACGTGTCAGTCCAATACGTTCAGACGTGTCAGTCCAATACGCTCAGAGGTGTCAGTCCAATATGTTCAGACGTGTCAGTCCAATATGTTCAGACGTGTCAGTCCAATATGTTCAGACGTGTCAGTCCAATATGTTCAGACGTGTCAGTCCAATACAGAGGTGTCAGTCCAATATGCTCAGAGGTGTCAGTCCAATATGTTCCCATTGATCGGAGCAGAAAGGTGCTGGCATTAGGGTAGTGTTGCGTAAAGTACAATCCCTTTTACTAATACGTTTACAGGGGCTCGTCATGTAAACATTCCCACAATTCATCACATTGAGATATTTGTTTTAATAGTGCCTATTCCATAGTTTGTTTACTATTGCGAATTTCCTTCTGTCGAATGTAAACAAACACAGCGCTGCCACAATGCACAAAAATCTAACGACCCCTCTGTAAACGCACTAGTGAAGGGGACTGTACATCTTACTCCTTAGTCATTAGTCCTGTTGCAAGCCTGACAGCTCTTTTAAATACAGTGATGATACAACAAACTCCATTAATAAACTTTTCGTACACAAGGAGGCAGAATGGCCGGCACTGTACGCAACCAGCCATAACTTCCCCAATGGAACAGTTAAGTACACATTTTCACCTGCTACGGTAAAGCAGTTTCGAGATTCTCGTGCGGACACACAAACACACAGACATACTTCTTTGTTTTATATATATATATATATATATATATATATATATATATATATATATATATATATATATATATATATATATATATATATATATATGTATATAGATAATAATAATTAATTTATAGTAAATAGAATTTATAATAAAAATACACAATTAAAAAGAAAATATAATAATAATGATACAGGTAACAACAACAATAACAACAACAATAATAATAACAATAATAATAATAATAATAATAATAATAATAATAATAATAAAGTACTATAAAGAAATAAAAACAAATAAAAAATCGGTAGTGAGAAACAATATATGTATGTTGCCCATCCAAAAAGATTTGGCCGAATTTTGCAAAATAAAAACGGTTTGGCCGATTTGGCCATGAGATGGCATGAGTGTTGGTCATGAAGCTTATGGTACATCTGACAACCCTGTTCTCAACCCACTTAGTCTTTTCTTCGTAGTTTGACCGCTTGTCCACCTCCTTCGTCGATTTCTTGTCTTCACTCCTATGCAGACTCTTCGCTCTCATCTGACTGATTCAGATCCATCGCTCTCATCTGACTTGTACCATCCATCTACATCATCACTGCTAACACTGCTGTCCAAGAATTCGTATTCTAACATTTCCCCATAAAAATCTTCATCACTCTCAGGTGAGACATCATCTTCACTTTCATCCGTGTCATCTAACTCCTTTACCTTTTCATGCTCAGGCGAATCCATCAGCCCTGTTCCATCTAGACAAGGTCGCTTCTCCGCCTCTTCGCCTTCATCTGAGAGGTCTTCAGACCACTTCCACTTGAGGGAGCCAGACAGAGTATCAGTCATTTTGAACCTCTTTACCAAAATGTGTCTGGGGTCAGTAGGTATACAACTTCAAATTTGACCAGTTTTTATGAAAAGGTGTTACATTATATAGTACTATGGTTGGAACTTTGTCAATAGAAAACTTCTGTAGTGGAGACAATAGTGGGGATGTGAAGTGATGATAGTGGGGATGTGGGAGATGATGTATAGATAGTGGGGATG
>NW_024741637.1:0-60669 GCF_018991925.1 Homarus americanus | reverse complement strand
AACTCATCGGCAATTAACGGCGTGCAGGGGAGTGCCATAAGAACGAGTGGCGGCAACGCCTTACGGGCGATTAACGGGCAGCAGGGGGGCCATAAGGGCGAGTGGCGGCAATCGCCCACGGTTTATTAACGGGCGCAGGGAGGCGATAAGAATGAAAGTGGGCGCAACGCTTACGGGCGATTAACGGCGCGGTAGGGAGGTGAGGCGAATGAGTGGCGGCACGTTTTACGGGCGACAACGGCGGCAGGGGGCTATAAGAACAGTGGCGGCACGTTTTACGGGCGATTAACGGTGGGCAGGGAGGCCATAAGAATGTAGTGGCGGCAACGCCACGGGCGATTAACGGCGTGCAGGGGGCCATAAGAATGAGTGGCGTAACGCTTTACGGGCGACAACGGCGTGTAAAAATGGCAAGAACAGTGGCGGCACCACGGGCGACACGGCGCAGGGGGCGATAAGAATGAGTGGCGGCAATCGCCTGACGGGCTTAATAACGGCGCAGGGAGAACGAAGTGCAACGCCTTACGGGCGATTAACGGCAGGGGGACCATAAGAATGAGTGGCGGCAACGCCACGGCGACACCCATGCAGGGGGGGCCATAAGAATGAGTGGCGGCAACGCCTTACGGGCGATTAACGGCGCAGGGGGGCCACATGAATGAGTGGCGTAACGCTTTGGCGGGCGATTAACGGCGCACAGGGGGGCGATAAGAATGTTGCGCAATGCTCGCTGGGCGAATACCGCGCGTGGGAGGCGATAAGTAATGAGGGCAACGTTTTACGGGCGACAACGCAAGTAGGGGGAAAATATAAGAAGAGTGAAGCAACGCCACGGGCGAAGCTGAACCGCGTAACGATAAGAATGAGCGAAGTGACGGGCGATTAACGGCAGGGGAGGCGAGCAGCACGAGGCGGCAATGCTCACGGAAGCATTAACGGCGCAGGGGGGGCCATAAGAATGAGTGGCGGCAATCGCCTTTACGGGCGATTAACGGCGGCAGGGAGGCCATAAGAATGAAAGTGGCGTAACGCTTACGTGGCGACAACGGCAGGGGGGCCAAGTAAGAATTGCGCGCGGCAACGTTTCCTTACGGGCGACAACGGCGTAGGGGGGCTTAAGAATGAGTGAGGCACGCCACGGGCGACAACGGCGTAGGAGGCGATAAGAATGAGTGGCGCAATTTTACGGGCGTATTAACGGCGGCAGGAGGCGTATAAGAATGAGTGGCGGCACCGCTTCACGGGCGTATTAACGGCGTAGGGGCCATAAGAATGAGTGGCGGCAACGCCTTTACGATGCATGAAAACGCGCAGGGAGGCCATAAGAATGAGTGGCGCAACGCCTTTACGGGCCATTAACGGCAGGGGGGCCATAAGAATGAGTGGCGGCAACGCTTTACGGGCTTATTAAACGCGGTAGGGGGCCATAAGAATGAGTGGTCTCACGGGCGATTAATTCATGCGATAAGAATGAGGGAGTAAGAACGCCCACGGGGCGAATACCAAGGGCAGGGGGGGCCATAAGAATGAGTGGCGCAACGCCACGGAGCATTAACCAATGCAGGGGACCATAAGAATGAGTGGCGGCAACGCCTACGGCGACAACGGCGGCAGGGGGGCCATAAGAATGAGTGGCGGCAACGCTCACGGGCGATTAACGGCGGCAGGGGGGCCATAAGAATGAGTGGCGCAACGCCTTTATGGGCGATTAACGGCGACAGGGGGCGATAAGAATGAGTGGCGGCACGCCTACGGGCGGTCAACGGCGGCAGGGAGGCGATAAGAATGAGTGGCGGGCAACGCTCACGGGCGATAACGGCGGCAGGGGGCTATAAGAATGAGTGGCGCAACGCTTACGGCGATTAACGGCGGCAGGGGGGCAACAAGAATGAGTGGCGGCAACGCCTTACGGGCCGACAACGGCGCAGGAGGCCATAAGAATGAGTGGCGGGCAATCGCCTCACGGGCGATTAACGGCGGCAGGGGGGGCCATAAGAATGAGTGGCGCAACGCTCTACGGGCGATTAACGGCGGCAGGGGGGCCATAAGAATGGTGGCGCAACGCTCGCGGCCGATTAACGCGGTGAGGCTATAAGAATGAGTGGGCGCAATCGCCTACGGGCGCATAACGGCGGCAGGGGAGGCTAAGAATGAGTGGCGGCAACGCTTACGGGCGATAACGCGCAGGGGGGGCCATAAGAATGAGTGGCGGCAACGCTTACGGGCGCATTAACGGCGGCAGGAGGGCCATAAGAATGAGTGGCGGCAATGCCTACGGGCGATAACCGATGCAGGGGGGGCTATAAGAATGAGTGGCGGCAACGTTTTACGGGCGACAACGGCGGCAGGGGGGGCGATACAGGAAGGCAAAGTGGCGGCAACGCCTTACGGGCGATTAACGCGCAGGGGGCGATAAGAATGAAGTGGCGGCAACGCCTTTACCGATTAACGCCAGAGGCCATAAGAATGAGTGGCGGCAATCGCCTACGGGCGATTAGCCGCAGGAGGCCATAAGAATGAGTGGCGGCAACGCCTACGGGCGAATAACGGCGCAGGGAGGCCGGAAAGAGGCGTAACGCTTTACGGGCGAATAACGGGGCAGGGGGCCATAAGAATGAGTGCAGGCAACGCTCACGGGCGACAACGGCGGCAGGGGAGGCGATAAGAATGCGGCGGTAATGCTCACGGCGATTAACGGCAGGGAGGCCATAAGAATGAGTGGCGGCAACGCCTTACGGGCGATTAACGGCGGCAGGGGGGGCTATAAGAATGAGTGGGCGAACGCTTACGGGCGATTAACGGCGCAGGGGAGGCTATAAGAATGAGTGGCGGCAATGCCTTACGGGCGACAACGGCGGCAGGGGGGCATAAGAATGAGTGGGCGGCAATCGCCTACGGGCGATTAACGGCGGCAGGGGGGGCATAAGAATGAGTGCTGCAACGCCCACGGGCGAACAACGGCGGCAGGAGGCGATAAGAATTATGGCGCACCGCCTTACGGGCGACACAACGGCGGCAGGGGGCCATAAGAATGAGTGGCGGCAACGCTCACGGGCGATTAACGCGGCAGGGGGGGCCAAGAATGAGTGGCGCAACGCCCACGGGCGGTTAACCGGCAGGGGGCGATAAGAGGCGGCAATGCCTTACGGGCGACAACGGCGCAGGGGCTATAAGATCGAGTGGCGGCAACGCCTTACGGGCGCGAATAACGCGGCAGGGAGGCCATAAGAATGGGTGGCGGCAACGCTTTACGGGCGATTAACGGCGGTGGGGGGCTATAAGAATGAGTGGCGGCAAACGCTTACGGGCGACAACGGCGGCAGGGGGGCGATAAGAATGAGCAGGCAATCGCTTCAACGGGCGCACAACGGCGGCAGGAGGCAATAAGAATGAAAGCGGCAACGCCTTACGGGCGACAACGGCGGCAGGGGGCCATAAGAATGAGTGGCGGCAACGCCCACGGGCGACAACGGCGGCAGGGGGCCATAAGAATAGCGGCGCAACGCTTTACGGCAATTAACGCGTGCAGGGGGCCATAAGAATGAGTGGCGGCAACGCTCACGGGCGAATAACGGCGGCAGGGGGCTATAAGAATGAGTGGCGGCAACGTTTACGGGCGAATAACGGCGGCAGGGGGGGCCATAAGAATGAGTGGCGGCACGACGCATTAACGCCGGTAGGGGGGCGATAAGAGTGGCGGCACGCTTTACGTGGCGATCAACGGGGGGAGCTATAAGAATGAAGCGGCGGCAATCGCTCACGGCGATAACGCGGCAGGGGTGCCATAAGAATGAGTGGCGGCAATCGCCACGGCGATTAACCGGCAGGCAGGGGGCCATAAGAATGGCGGCAATCGCCTTACGGGCGACAACGGCGGCAGGAGGCCTATAAGAATGAGTGGCGCAATCGCCTTACGGGCGAATTAACGGCGCAGGGGGGCTAAAGAATGAGTGGCGGCAATCGCCTTACGGGCGATTAACGGCCAGGGGGCCATAAGAATGAGTCTGCAACGCCTTACGGGCGAACAACGGCAGGGAGGCCATAAGAATGAGTGGCGGCATCGCCTACGAACGCGACACGCGCAGGGGGGCTATAAGAATGAGTGGCGGCAACGCTTTACGGCGATTAACGGCGCAGGGGGCCATAAGAATGAGTGGCGGCAACGCTTACGGGCGATTAACGGCGGCAGGGAGGCCATAAGAATGAGTGGCGGCAATCGCCCACGGCGCATTAACGGCGCGCAGGGGGGCCATAAGAATGAAAGTGGCGCAACGCCTTACGGCGATTAACGGCGGCAGGGAGGCCATAAGAATGAGTGGCGTGTACCGCCCACGGGCGACACGCGGGGGGCCATAAGAATGAGTATCGCAACGCCTTACGGGCGATAAACTGCGGCAGGGGGGCAATAAGAATGAGTGACGCAATGCGGCGGAATAACGCGCGGCAGGGGAGATAAGAACGAGTGGGCGCAACACCTCACGGGCGATTAACGGCGGCAGGGGCCATAAGAATGAGTGGCGTCAATCGCTCACGGCGACACAACGCGCAGGGGGCCATAAGAATGAGGAAGTAAACGTCTCACGGCGAACAACGCAGGAGCAGCGACAAGAATGAGTGACGCGCAACGCCCACAGGCAGACAACGCGGCAGGGGGCCATAACAATGAAGTGGCGCAACGCTCACGGCGAACAACGGCGGCAGTAAATAAGAATGAGTGGCGGCAACGCCACGGGCGAAAACGCGCAGGGGGGCCATAAGAACAGTGGCGTGCAATCGCTCACGGCGATTAACGGCGGCAGGGGCGATAAGAATGAGTGGCGGCAACGCCTTACGGGCGAACAACGGCGCAGTGAGGCGAGATAAGTAGTGGGCGTAACGCTTTACGGGCGATTAACGCGCAGGAGGCTATAAGAACAGTGGCGTAACGCCTTACGGGCGATTAACGGCGCAGGGGGCCATAAGAATGAGTGGCGCAATCGCCTTACGGGCGGATGAACGGCGCAGGGGGGCCGCCATAAGAATGAGCAGGCAATCGCTCACGGGCGACAACGGCGCAGGGGCCATAAGAATGAGTGGCGGCAACGCCTTACGGGCGAATAACGGCGGCAGGGGGCCATAAGCAGAATGAGTGGCGTACCGCCTTACGGGCGACAACGGCGCAGGGGGCAATAAGAATGAAAGTGGCGCAACGCCACGGCGAATAACGGCGTAGGGCCAAGAGAAAGCGGCGGCAATGCACTTTACGGCGATTAACGCGCAGGAGGCGATAAGAATGAGTGGCGGAACGTTTACGGGCGACAACGGCAGGGGCGATAAGAATGAGTGGCGTGCAACGCTTTACGGCGATAACGGCGCAGGAGGGCAAGAATAGTGGCGTAACGCCCACGGGCGATTAACCGGCAGGGGCAATAAGAATGAAAGTGGCGGCAATCGCCTACGGGCGATCAACGGCGGCAGGGAGGCCATAAGAATGAGTGGCGGCAATGCCCACGGGCGATTAACGCGGCAGGGGAGGCCATACAGGAGTGGGCGGCAATCGCCTTTACGGGCGAAAACGGCGCAGGGAGGCGATAAGAATAGTGGCGGGCAACGCTTACGGCGACAACGGCGGCAGGGGAGGCGATAAGAATGAGTGGCGCAACGCCTTACGCGATAACGCGCAGGGGGGCATAAGAATGAGTGGACGCAACGCTTTACGGGCGATTAACGCGCAGGGGGGCCATAAGAATGAGTGGCGTAACGCCTTACGGGCGACAACGGCGGGGGCTATAAGAATGAGTGGCGTAACGCCTTTACGGGCGATTAACGGCAGGGGGGCCATAAGAATGAGTGGCGGCAACGCCCACGGGCGATTAACCGCGGCAGGGAGGCGACAAGAATGAAGTGGCGGCAACGCTCACGGGCGATTAACGCAAGTGCAGGGGAGGCCATAAGAATGAGTGGCGTAACGGTTTTACGGGCGATGAATTAATGCAGAGGCATGCAAGAATGAGTGGCGGCAATGCTCACGGCGACACGGCGGCAGGGGGCCATAAGAATGGGCGCAACGTCTTACGGCGACAACGGCGTAGGGGGCCATAAGAATGAGGCAGGCAATCGCCTTACGGCGACACGGCGCAGGGGGGCTATAAGAATGAGTGGCATGCAATGTTTACGGGCGATTAACGGCGCAGGGGGCCATAAGAATAGTGGCGGCACTGGCGATTAACGGCCGCAGGGGGGCCACAAGATGAGTGATGCACCGCCAGGGCGAATAACGGCGACAGGGGGCCATAAGAATGAGTGGCGGCAATCGCCTTAATGGGCGGTAACGGCACGCATGCAGGGGGCCATAAGGTGAGCGGCAATCGCCTTTACGGGCGATTAACGCATGCAGGGAGGCTATAAGAATGAGTGGGCGGCAATCGCTTACGGCGAAACCATGCAGGGGGCCACAAGAATGAGTGGCGGCAACGTTTTACGGCGATAACGGTGCAGGGAAGCCATAAGAATGAGTGGCGTGCAACGTTTTACGGCGACATAACGCGGGGCGCTGGCAAGAATGAGTGGCGCGCAACGCCTACGGGCGACAACGCAGCAGGGAGGCTATAAGAATGAAAGGGCGGCAATGTTTTACGAGGCAACAACGCGGTGGAGACGATAAGAATGAGTGGCGGCAATCGCCTTTACGGGCGATAACGGCGCAGGGGAGGCCAAGAATGGTGGCGCAACGCTCACGGGCGATTAACGCAGCAGGAGGCCGCCAAAGAATGAGTGGCGGCAATCGCCTCACGGCGACACCGCGGCAGGGAGGCCATAAGAATGAGTGGCGGCAACGCCTTAACGGGCGATCAACGGCGGCAGAGTGGCCACAAGAATAGTGGGCGCAACGTCACGGGCGATAACAGCGGCAGGGGCCAAGAAGAGGGCGGCACGCCGGGCGACACGGCGACAGGGGGCGATAAGAATGAGAGGCAACGCCTACGGGCGAATAACGGCGGCAGGGAGGCGATAAGAATGAGTGGCGGCACGTTTTACGGCGATTAACGGTGCAGGGAGGCTATAAGAATAGTGGCGGCAACGCTTTACGGGCGATTAACTGCGGGGGCCAAGAATAGTGGCGGCAACGCTTTACGGCGATTAACGGCGGCAGAGGCTAAGAATGAAAGTGGCGGCAATCGCCAACGGGCGACAACGGCGCAGGGCCGCCATAAGAATGAGTGGCGGCAATCGCCTTACGGCGATTAACGGCGGCAGGGGCCAAGAATGAGAGTGGCGGCAACGCTCACGGGCGATTAACGCCGGCAGGGGCCATAAGAATGAGTGGCGGCAATCGCCTCACGGGCGAATACCCATGCAGGGGGCTATAAGAATGAGTGGCGGCACCGCTTACGGGCGAATAACGGGCGCAGAATAAGAATGGTAAGTGCACGTTTACGGGCGACACGGCGGCAGGGGGCTATAAGAATGAAGAGGGCGGCAATGCTTTACGGGCGATAACGCGTAGGGAGGCTATAAGAATGAGTGGCGGCAACGTTTTACGGGCGACAACGGCGGTAGGGGGCCATAAGAATGAAAGGGTGGCAATGCCTTACGGGCGACAACGGCGCAGGAGTGGCCATAAGAATGAGTGGCGCAACGCCTTACGGCGATTAACCAAGCCAGGGGGGCCATAAGAATGAGTGGGCGCAACGCTTTAAGGCGATTAACGGCGACAGGGGGCCATAAGAATGAGTGGCGCAACGCTTTACGGCGAAATGCGGCAGGGGGGCCATAAGAATGAGTGGCGGCAATGCCTACGGAAGCGACACGGCGGCAGGGGGGCTATAAGAATAGTGGCGGCAATCGCCTTACGGCGACAACGCGCAGGGGGGCTATAAGAATAGTGGCAATCGCTTTGCGGCGACAACGGTGGCAGGGAGGCTATAAGATGAATGAGTGGCGGTAACGCTTTACGGGCGCATTAACGCGTGCAGGGGGGGCTACAAGAATGAAAGTGGCGCAATGCTCTTACTGGGCGATAACGACGCAGGGATGATAAGAAAGAACAGTGGCGGCAACGCTAATACGGGCGATTAACGGCGGCAGGGGGCCATAAGAATAGGCGCAACGCTTTGGCGGGCGATTACGGCAGGGACATAAGAATGAGTGGCGCAATCGCTCACGGCCATCAACGCATGCAGGGGGGCCATAAGAATGAGTAAAGGCAACGCCTTACGCTATCAACGCGCAGGGGGGCTATAAGAATGAGTGGCGGCATCGCTCACGGGCGATTAACGGCGGCAGGGAGGCTACAAGAATGAGTGGCGGCACGCCACGGCGATAACGGCGCAGGGGGGGCCATAAGAATGAAAGTCGGCGTAACGCTTACGGGCGATAACGCGCAAGGCTATAAGAATGAAAGTGGCGGCAATGTTTTACGGCGACAAACGCGGCAGGAGGCCATAAGAATGAAAGTGGCGGGCAACGCTTTACGGGCGTATTAACGGCGTAGGGGGGCCATAAGAATAGTGGCGCAACGCTCACGGGCGATTAACGCATGCAGGGGGCCATAAGAATGAGTGGCGCACTCGCCCACGGCGAACAATCAAGGCAGGAGGCGATAAGAATGAAAGTGGCGGCAACCGCCTTACGGGCGACAACGGCAGGGGGGCCATAAGAATAGTAGCGGCACGCTTACGGGCGATTAACGGCGGCAGGGGAGGCGATAAGAATGAGTGGCGGCAACGCCTTGACGGGCGAATAACGGCGTGCAGGGGGGAGCAAGAATGAGTGGCGTGCAACGCTCACGGGCGGTCAACGGCGGTAGGGGGCCATAAGAATGAGTGGCGCAACGCTTACGAATTAACGGCGGTAGGGGGGGCTAAGAATGAAAGTGGCGCAATGTTTACGGCGACACCATGCAGGGGGCTACAAGAATGAGTGGCAGCAACGCTCACGGGCGAACAACGGCGGCAGGGGGGGCGATAAGAATGAGTGGCGGCAACGCTCACGGCGTAATAACGGCGGCAGGGAGGCTATAAGAAGAAGCGGCGTGCAACGTCTTCACGGGCGACAACTGCAGCAGGGGGCAACAAGAATGAAAGGGCGCAACGCCTTACGGGCGATTAACGCGCGCAGGGGGCTATAAGAATGAGTGGCGCAACGCTTCACGGGCGACAACGCGTGCAGGGGGGGCCATAAGAATAGTGGCGGCAATGCTTGCCGGCGACACGGCGAAGCCAAGGCAATGAGTGGCGGCAACGTTTTACGGGCGATTAACGGCGTAGGGGGGCTATAAGAATGAGTGGGCGCAACGCTGCGAAGGACACGGCGGAAGAGGCGAGGAATGAGTGGCGGCAACGTTTTACGGGCGAATAACGGCGGCAGGGAGGCGATAAGAATGAGTGGCGGCAATCGCACTTTACGGGCGATAACGAAGTAGTAAATATGAAGAATGAGAGGAGGCAACGCCTTTACGGCGTATTAACGGCGCAGGGGGCCATAAGAAGAGTGGCGGCATCGCCTTACGGCGACAACGGCGGCAGGGAGGCTATAAGAATGAGTGGCGCAACGCTCACGGCGACAACGGCAGCAGGGGGGCTATAGAATGAAAGTGGCGAAACGCTCACGGCGAATAACGCGCAGTGGAGGCGATAAGAATGAGTGGCGGCAATGCCCTTACGGCGACACGGCGGCAGGGAGGCTATAAGAATGAGTGGCGGCACGTTTTACGGCGACAACGGCAGCAGGGGAGGCCATAAGAATGAGTGGCGTACCGGCTTACGTGGCGACAACGGCGCAGGGGCTATAAGAATGAGTGGCGGCAACGCCTTACGGGCGATTAACGGCGCAGGGCTATAAGAATGAGTGGGCAGCAACGCTTCCGGGCGAATAACGGCGGCAGGGAGGGCTTACAAGAATGAAATGGAGGCAATCGCCTCACGGGCGACAATTAAGCAGGGGGCTCAAGAATGAGGGCGCAACGTGGGCGAAACGCTACAGGGGGGCCATAAGAATGAGTGGCGCAACGACAAGCGAATAACGCGACAGGCGATAAGAATGAGTGCGCAATCGCCTTCGCAGCGAATAACGGCACAGGGGAGGCCATAAGAATGAAAAATGCCTACGGGCGAATAACGGCAAGGCCATAAAATATAATGCAACGCAATGCTCGCGACACCGCGCAGGGGGGCTACAAGAATGAAGTGGCGTAACGCTCTTCACGGGCGACACAACGGGCGCAGGAAGCTATAATAATGAAAGGGCGCACCCTAACGGCGCAAACGGCTGCAGGGAGGCCAAAAGAATGAGTGGCGCAATCGCCACGGCGATTAACGGCAGCAGGGGCCAAGCAAGAATGAAAGTGGCGCAACGCTTTACGGCGACAACGGCGTCAAGACTATAAGAATAGTGGCGCAACGCTTAATACGGCGACAACGGCGTAGGCGCAGCGCACAGGGCGTACCGTTTACGGGCGGTTAACGGCAGCAGGGGAGTGCTACAAGAATGAAAGTGGCGTGTAATGCTTGATGGCGACACGGCGTAAAAGAGGCTATAAGAATGAAAAGAGGCACGCTTACGGGCGACAACGGCGGTGGTGAGGGCTATTAAGTAAGAATGGGGGTGGGCGTAACGTTTTACGGCGTATTAACGGCGTGCAGGGGGGCCATAAGAATGAGTATGCACGCTTCTGCGGGCGATTAACGCACAGGGGCTTATAAGAATGAAAGTGGCAACGCCTATGTAAGAATAACGTGCAGGAGTAAGATAAGAATGAGTGGCGCAATCGCCTTACGCAGCGATTAACGGGCGCAGGGGGGGGGCCATAAGAATGAAAGTGGCGGCAACGCCACGGCAACAATAGCGCAGGAGGCCATAAGAATGAAAGTGGCGGCAACGTTTTACGGCGACAACGGCCGCAGGGGAGGCTAAGGCAATAGAGGCGCAACGCCTTACGGCGATTAACGCGCAGGGAGGCCATAAGAACAGTGGCGTAACGCTTTACGGGCGATAACGGCCGCAGGGGGCCATAAGAATAGTGGCAACGCTTACGGGCGACAACGGCAGGGGGGCAAAGAATGAAAGGGACGCAACGCCTTACGGGCGATTAACCGGCAGGGGGCTAAGGCAAGAGTGGCGGCAATCGCCTTGACGGGCTATTAACGGCGATTAGCAATAAGAACGAGTGGCGGCAACGCTTTACGGCGAATAACGCAAGCAGGAGGCCATAAGAATGAGTGGCCGGCAATCGCCTTACGAAAGCGACACACAACCGGCAGGGGAGCATAAGAATGAGGGCGCAACGCCGGCGGGCGACAACAGCGCAGGGAGGCTATAAGAACAGTGCGTAACGCCACGGAGATAACGGCGCGCAGGGAGGCCATAATAATGAGTGGCGTAAAGCACTGGCGACAACGGCTGCAGGGGAGGTTATAAGAATAGTGGCGGCAACGCTTACGGGCGATAACGGCGCAGGGGAGCTATAAGCAATGAGTGGCGTAAACGTTCACGGCGACAACGGCGCAGGGGATAAGGGCAATAGTGGCGTACCTTCACGGGCGCATTAACGCGCAGGGGGCTATAAGAGGGCGGCAATGTTTAAGGGCAGAATAACGGCAGGCAGAAAATAAGACGAGAGGAGCAACGCCTTAATGGCGACAACGCCGGCAGGGGGCCTATAAGAATGGGCGCAACGCCTCACGGCACTAACTGCAGAGGGGGCCATAATGAGTGGCGCAACACCCTTACGGGCGCACAACGCGCAGGGGGCCATAAGAATGAGTACGCAACGCCTTTACGGGCGATAACGCGCAGGAGGGCCATAAGAATGGCGGTAACCGCCTACGGGCGATAACGGCGCAGGAGGGCTATAAGAATAGTGGCGTAACGCTTTACGGGCAATTAACTAAGCAAGGGGGCTATAAGAATAGTGGCGCAATACTCTCCACGAAGCGACACGGCGGCAGTGAGGCTATAAGAATGAGTGGCGCAACGCCTTTACGTAGACAACGGCAGCAGGGGGCTAAGAATGAGTGGTAACGCCTTACGGCGACAACGGCACAGTAAAAGGAAAAGAAAGAGCGGCAACGCCTGCCGGGCAATAACTCATGCAGGAGGCCATAAGAATGAGTGGCGGCAACGCTTTACGGGCGACAACGGCCAGTGGCCATAAGAATGAGAGGCAACCGCCTTCACGGCGACTAACCGCTGCAGGAGGCCATAAGAATAGTGGCGGCAACGCCTTACGGCTACATTAACGGCAGGGAGGCCACAAGAATGAGTGGCGCAACGCTTTACGGGCGATTAACGCGGCAGGGGGGCTACAAGAAATAGTGGCGCGTAACGCTTTACGGGCGACAACGGCAGCAGGGAGGCGACAAGAATGAAAAGTAACCACGGCGATTAACGCGGCAGGGAAGCGATAAGAATGAGTGATGCAACCTCTCACGGCAACACGGCGGTAGGGGCTAAGAATAGTGGCGTAACGCCGGCGATTAACGGCGGCAGGGGAGGCCAATAAGAATGAGGCGGCAACGCCACGCGCGATTAACGGCCAGGGAGCCAAGAATGAAAGTGGCGGCAACGCTCACGGGCGAAACGCAGTAAATATAAGAATGAGTGGCGGCAACGCTCACGGCGAAACGGCGGCAGGGGGCGATAAGAATGAGTGGCGGCAATGCCTTACGGGCGAATAACGGCAGGACAAGATAAGAATGAGGGCGCAACGCCTTTACGGGCGATTAACGGCGGCAGGCTAAAGAATAGTGGCGCAACGCCTCACGGGCGATTAACGGGCGCAGGGGGGCCATAAGAATGAGTGGCGGCAATGCCACGGGCTTAACAACGGCGCAGGAGGCCAAGAATAGTGGGCATAACCACGGCCAATAACGCGCAGGGATAAGACGAGTAACGGCACGCTACGCGCGAATAACGCTGCAAAGCCATGGGAACGCAACGCCCGCGGTCGATTAACGGCGCAGGGAAAGGATAAGAATGAGTGGCGGCAACGCTCACGGGCGATTAACGCGCAGTGGAGGCCATACAGAACAGGGCGCAACGCCTCACGGCGACAACGGCGCAGGAGGGCCATAAGAATGAGCGTCGGCAATCACGGCGACAACTGCGCAGGGGAGGCTAAGAATGAGTGGCGGAACGCCACGGGCTATTAACGGCGTAGGGGGGCTATAAGAATGGCGGCAACGCCTACGGGCGACAACGGCGTAAATACAGCAATTAGTGAGGCAACGCTTACGGGCGACAACGCAGCAGGGAACCATAAGAAATGAGTTGCGCAACGCCACGGCAAAATTAACGCGCGTAGGGAGGCGAGAATAGTGGCGGCAACTTACGGGCGATAACGGCGGCAGGGAAGGCAGAATAGTGGCGTAACGTTTACGGCGATAACGGCGCAGGGGGGCTATAAGAATGAAAGGGCGTAACGTTTCACGGCGATTAACGGCGGCAGGGGGGCTATAAGAATGAGTGGCGCAACGTTTTGCCGGGCGAAACGGCGGCAGGGGGGCTTAAGATAAATGAGTGGCGGCAACGCCTTACGGGCGAATAACGCGGCAGGGGGGGCTACAAGAAAGATGCAACGCTTACGGGCGATTAACGGCAAGTGGGGGGGCATGAATGAGTGGCGCAACGCCACGGGCGACAACGCCAGGGGCCATAAGAATGAGTGCAATGCTTAACGGGCGACAACGCGGAAGGCAAGAATGAGTGGCGTGCAATGCTTACGGGCGATTAACGGCGGCAGGGGGCTATAAGAATGAGTGGCGGCAATGCTTTACGGGCGACACGGCGCAGGGAGGCCATAAGAATAGTGGCGTACGGGCGATCAACGGCGCACGGAGGGGGGCAGAATGAGTGGCGGTAATGTTTACGAGGGCGATTAACGCGTGGTAAGGGCAAGAATGAAGTGGCGCACGTTTACGGGCGACACGGCGCAGGGGACTATAAGAATGAGTGGCGGCACCGTTTTACGGGCGATTAACGGCAGCAGGGGGCCAAAGAATGAATGCAATACGCGCGAATACCCAGCAGGAGGCCATAAGAATGAGTGGCGCAACGCCCACGGCCATTAACCAAGCAGCAGGGGCCATAAGAATATGGCGCAACGCCTTAACGGCGGGTAAAATATAAGAATGAGTGGCGGCACGCTTACGGGCGACAACGGCGCAGGGGCCATAAGAATGGTGGCGTAACGCTTTGCGGGCGATTAACGCTACAGGGGGGCGATAAGAATGAGGGCGTACCGCTTTACGGGCGTAATAACGGCGTAGGGAAGCGGAGTAAGAATGAGTGGCGGCAATGCTTTACGGGCGATAACGGCGGCGGGGGCTATAAGTGGCGGGGCACGCTTTGCCGGCGTATTAACGGCGCAGGGGGCCATAAGAATAGTGGCGGCAACGTTTTACGGGCGATTAACGGCGGGTAGGGAGTGCTATAAGAATGAGTATGCAATCACCTTTTTTACGGGCAATTAACGGGCGCAGGAGGCTATAAGAATGAGTGGCGGCAATCGCCACGGGCGATTAACGGCGGCAGGGGGCATAAGAACAGTGGCGGCAATCGCCTTACGGGCGCATTAACGGCGCAGGGAGGCGATAAGAATGAGGCGGCAACGCCCACGGCGATTAACGGCGGCAGGGAGGCGATAAGAATGAGTGGCGCAACGCCTTTACGGCGACATTAACGCGCAGGGGGGCCATAAGAATGAGTGGCGTAATCGCCTTTACGGGCTATTAACGCGCAGGGGCCAAAGTACGGGCGATTAACGGCGTAGGGGCCGCGTTAGTGGCGGTAACGCCTTTACGGGCGTTAACGCGCGCAGGGGGCGATAAGAACAGTGGCGGCAACGTTTTACGGCGAATAACGGCGGCAGGAGGCGTATAATGAGTGGCGGCAACGCTTTACGGGCGACAACGGCGGCAGGGGGCCAAGTAAGAATGAGTGGCGGCAATCGCTCACGGCGATTAACCATGCGTAGGGGGCCATAAGCAGTGGCGGCAACGCCCTACGGGCGATTAATTCATGCAGGGGGGCCATAAGAATGAGTGATGCAACGCCTTCACGGCTAATAACGCGCAGGGAGGCCATATAATGCGGCAACGCCTTACGGCGCATTAACGCAAGTGCAGGGGGCCATAAGCAGAAAGTGGGCGGCACGCCCACGGGCGACAACGGCGGTAGGGGGCGAGTGCTGGCAACGCCACGGGCGGCTTAACGCGTGCAGGGGGGCGATAAGAATGAGGCGGTACTTTACGGGCGAATAACGGCGCAGGGGAGGCGAGAATGAGGCGGCAATGCTTTACGGGCGATGAACGGCGCAGGGGGGGCCATAAGAATGAGTGGCGGCAACGTTTTACGGGCGATTAACGCGTAGGGGGGCTAAGGGGAGGCGTAACGCTTGCCGGCGACACCCATGCAGGGGGGCTATAAGAATAGTGGCGGCATCGCCTTACGGGCGATTAACGGCGGCAGGGGGCTATAAGAATGAAAAGTAACGTCTTCACGGGCTTAACAACGTGCAGGGGGCCATAAGAATGAGGCGGCAATCGCTCACGGGCGATTAACGGCGGCAGGGGCCATACATCCAGTGGGCGGCAATCGCTCACGGGCGATTAACGGCGGCAGGGGGGCCATAAGAATGAGTGGCGGCAACGCCCACGGGCGATTAACGGCGGCAGGGTACCATAAGAATGAAGGGCGGCAATGCCTGACGGGCGATTAACGGCGTGCAGGGGGCCATAAGAATAGTGGGCGCAATCGCTTCACGGGCGATAACGGCGGCAGGGAGGCCAGCAAGAATGCGGCGGCAATCGCCTTTACGGCGATTAACGGTAAAATAAGAACAGGGCGTGTAACGCTTTTTACGGGCGATAACGCGCGCAGGGGAGGCCATAAGAATGTAGTGGCGGCAACGCCTTTACGGGCGATTAACGGCGGCAGGGGGGCCATAAGAATGGTGCGCAATGCTCACGGGCGATTAACGGCGTGCAGGAGGGCTATTAGAATGAGTGGCGTAATCGCCTTTCACGGGCGCATTAACGCGCAGGGGGGCTATACAGTGGCGCAATCGCCCTATGGGGCGATTAACGGCGACAGGGGGGCGATGAGTGGCGGCAACGCCTTACGGCGAATAACGGCGGCAGGGAGGCGAGCAAGAATGAGCAGGTACCGCTCTTACGGGCGATTAACGGCGCAAGGGAGGGCTATAAGAACGAGGCGCAACGCCTTTACGGCGAAAACCGCGGCAGGGAGAACATAAGAAGAGTGGCGCACCGCTGGCGATTAACGGCGGCAGGGGAGGCTATAAGCGAGGCAGGTACCGCCTTACGGCGACAAGGCAGAATGAGTGGGCGGCACGCTTTACGGGCGATTAACGGCGGCAGGGGGGCTATGGCAGGCACGTTTTATGGGCGACAACGGCGGCAGGGAGGCGATAAGAATAGTGGCGTAACGCTTACGGGTGATTAACGGCGCAGGGGAGGCGATAAGAATGAGTGGCGGCACGCTTTGCTGGCGACGGAACGGCGGCAGGGGGGGTTACAGTGGCGGCAATCGCTTTACGTGGCGATTAACGCTGCAGGAGGCTATGGCAGAGTGGCGGCAACGTTTTACGGCGATTAACGGCGGCAGGGGGCTATAAGAATGAGTGGCGTAATCGTTTACGGGCGTGCACGCTTACGGCGACAACGGGGGGGGGCTAAGAATGCGCCGCACGTTTCACGGGCGACAACGGCAGGGAGGCGATAAGAAGAGTGTGCGCAACGCCACGGGCGACTAACGGCTGCAGGGAGGCGATAAGAATGAGGCGGCAATGCCTTACTGGCGACAACGGCGGCAGGGGGCCATAAGAATGAGTGGCGGCACCGCTTACGGGCGAAACGGCGGCAGGAGGCCAGCAAGAACAGGGCGCAACGCTTGCGGGCGATTAACGCGAGCGGCCAGGCATAATGGGCGGCAATGCCACGGGCGACAACGTGCAGGGGGCACGAGTGGGCGTACCGCTCACGGGCGAATAACGGCGGCAGGGGGGAAGAACAGTGGCGGCACGCTTCACGTACAACGGCGGCAGGGGAAAAAAGAACGAAGTGGCGCGCAAACGCCTACGGCGATTAACCATGCAGGGGGCCATAAGAATGAGTGGCGTAACCGCTCACGGGCGACAATTCATGCAGGGGGGACCAAAGAATGAGGGCGCAACCGCCCACGGGCGAATAACGGCGGCAGGGGGGGCCATAAGAATGAAAGGCGCAACGCCTCACGGCGACAACGGTGCAGGGAGGCCATCACTAGCGGCGCAACGCCTCACTGGCGACACGGCGCAGGGGGGCTATAAGAATGAGGCGCAACGCCTTTACGGCGTATTAACGCGCAGGAGGGCCAGGCAATGAAAAGGGTACCGCCTGGCGTGGCGACAACGTCAACGGCGCAAAATAAAAATGGCGCAACGTTTGGCGATCGATTAACGCTACAGGGGCCGATAAGAATGGGCGCAACGCCCACTGGCGAATAACGCCAGGGGAGGCCATACACGAATGGCGGCAACGCCACGGGCGATTAACGGCGGCAGGGGCCGAGGCGGCAATCGCCCACGGGCGATTAACGGCGCAGGAGGCCACAAGAATGAGTGGCCGCAACGCCCACTGGCAGATTAACGGCGCAGGGGCTATAAGAACAGTGGCGCAACCGCCCACGGGCGACAACGGCGCAGGGGGACAAGAATGAGTAAGCGTCAACGCCTTACACGGGCGACAACGCGCAGACGATAAGAATAGTGCGGCAAGGCGCAAACGGCGCAGGAGGCCATAAGAATGAGTGGCGCAACCTCGCCTGCGACAACAACGGCAGCCATAAGAACGAGAGCAGGCAACGCCTCACGGGCGATACCCGCAGAGGCCATAAAAATCAGTGGCGCAACGCTACGGCTATAACGAAGTGCAGGGAGTGCTATAAGAACGAGTGCGCAACGCACGGGCGGCAATGCCTTACGGGCGACAACGGCGCAGGGAGCGCAATAAGAATGAGTGGCGGCAACGCCTTTACGGGCATTAACGGCGGCAAATAACGAAAGTGGCGCAACGCCCACGGGCGATTAACGGCGGCAGGGGACCATAAGAAGAGTGGCGCAACGCCTTTACGGGCCAACAACGCGGCAGGGGAGGCCATAAGAATGGCGGCAATCGCCCACGGGCGATTAACGGCGGCAAATACAAAAAGAATGGCGGCAACGCCTTCACGGGATTAACGCCAGGTACCAACAGGTCAGAGGGCGCAACGCCACGGGCGACAACTGCCGCAGGGGGGCCATAAGAATGGCGTGCAACCGCTCGGGCGACAACCGGCGCAGGAGGGCCATAAGAATGAGGGCGGCACCGCCTTACGGGCGAAAACCGCGACAGGGGGCTATAAGAATGAGTGGCGGCAACGCCACGGGCGAAAAACGGCGGCAGGGAGGCGACAAAATAGCGGCGGAACGCTTCACGGGCGAATAACGGCGCAGGTGAGGCGATAAATGAGTGGCGCAATCACCACGGGCGACAACGGCCGCAGGGGACCATAAGAAAGTGGGAGGCAACGCCTGACGCGCGATTAACGGCGCAGGGAGGCCATAAGAATGAAGTGACGCAACGCCCACGGGCGATTAACGGCAGCAGGGGGCTATAAGAATGAAAGTGGCGGCACATCGCATTGGGCGATTAACGCGTAGGAGGCGGTAAGCACGAAAGTGGCGCAACGCCACGGGCGATTAACGGCGCAGGGGAGGCGATAACACCAGTGGCGCAACGCCACGGCGACAACGCGGTGCAGGCGAAGAAGACGGTGGCGGCAACGTCCACGGCGATAACGGCGCAGGGAGGCAGGCATCAGTGGCGGCAACGCCTTACGGCGATAACGCAGGCAGGGAGGCCATAAGAATGAGTAACGCACGGCAACGCTTTACGGGCGATTAACGGCGCAGGGGGGCTATAAGAATGAGTGGCGCAACGCTTTACCTGCCTTACGGCGATTAACGGCGCAGGGGGGCTATAAGAATGAGGCGCAACGCCCACGGGCGATTAACGGCGGGGGGGCTATAGAGCGGCAACGCCCACGGGCGACAACGGCGGCAGGGGGGCCATAAGAATGAGTGGCGGTAACGCCTACGGGCGACAACGGCGGCAGGGAGGCGGCAAGAATGAGTCGCGTAACGCTCGCCGGCGTATTAACGGCGGCAGGGGGGCAAGAATGGGAGGGCGCAACGCCTTACGGGCGACAACGGTGCAGGGGGGCTATAAGAATGAGTGGCGCACGCCTACGGGCGATAACGGGCGCAGGGGGGCCAGGGCGCAACGCCTTACGGGTGACAACGGCGGCAGGGGGGCCATAAGACGAGTGGCGGCAACGCTTCACGGCGAATAACGGCGGCAGGGGGCTAAAGAAAGGGTAACGCCTTACGGCGATTAACGGCAGGGGAGGCCATAATGGAAGTGGCGGCAATCGCTCACGTGGGCGATCAACGGCGGCAGGGGCCATAATAATAGAGTGGCGGCAACGCCTTACGGGCGATTAACCGGCAGGGGGAGCCGAATGAGTGCGCAACGCCTCACGGGCGATTAACGCGCAGGGGGGCCATAAGAATGAGTGGCGCAACGCTCACGGGCGATTAACGCAGCAGGGGGCCATAAGAATGAGTGGCGTCAATCGCCTTACGGGCGATTAACGGCGGCAGGGGGGGCCGCCATAAGAAGAGTGGTGCAATCGCCTACGGGCGATTAACGGCGCAGGACGGCGAATGAGTGGCGGAAATCGCCTCACGGGCGATTAACGGCGCAGGGGGGCCATAAGAATGAAGTGGCGCATCGCCGACGGGCGATTAACGGCGCAGGGGAGGCTGCGAAATGAGTGGCGGCACGTTGCACGCCGATTAACGGCGGAAGGGGGGCCATAAGAATGAGGGCGAATCGCCTACGGGCGATAACGGCGCAGGAGGCCATAAGAATGAGTGGCGGCAACGCTCCGGGCTATTAACGCAGTGGGGCTATAAGAATGAGTGGCGGCAATCGTCACGGGCTATAACGGCGCAGGGGCCATAAGACGAAGGCGGCAATCGCCTCACGGGCAATTAACTGCGGCAGGGGCCAAGAATGAGTGGCGGCAATGCCACGTCGACGGGCCAACAAAGCGCAGTGGGCCATAAGAATGAGTGGGCGGCAACGCCTACGGCGATTAACGGCGCAGGGAGGCGATAAGAATGAGGGCGGCAACGCCTTACGGGCGATTAACGGCGGCAGCCGGCAGAAGAGTGGCGGCACGCCTTACGGGCGATTAACGGCGGCAGGGGGCCATAAGAATGGTGGCGGTACCTTCCACGGCGACAACGTGCAGGGAGTGCAAAATGGCGCAACGCCTACGGGCATTAACGGCAGGAGGCCATAAGAATGGGCGCAACGCCTTACGGGCGATTAACGGCGGCAGGGGGCTATAAGAATGAGTGCGGCAATGCTTTACGGGCGATTAACGCGGCAGGGAGGCTATAAGAATGAGTGGCGTAACGCTTAATGGCGATTAACGGAGGGGAGGCTATAAGAATGGTGGCGGCAACGCCTTAACGGGCGATTAACCCAGGCAGGGGGCCATAAGAATGAAAGTGGCGGCAACGCCTTACGGGCGATTAACGGCGGCAGGGGGCTATAAGAATGGGGAGGCGAAATGCCTTACGGGCGACAACGCGGCAGGGAGGCCATAAGAATGCGGGCGCACGCCTACGGGCGACAACGGCGGCAGAGGGGCTATAAGAATGAGTGGCGGCACGTCTTACGGGCGACACCAAAGGGCAGGGGCCATACAGAGGCGGCAATCGCCTTACGGGCGATTAATGGCGGCAGGAAGGCAATAAGAATGAGTGGCGGCAATCGCCTTACGGGCGATTAACGGCGGCAGGGGGCCATAAGAATGAGTGGCGGCAATCGCCTTACGGGCGATTAACGGTGGCAGGGGGGCCATAAGAATGAGTGGCGCCAATCGCCTTACGGGCGATTAACGGCGGCAGGGAGGCGATAAGAATGAGTGGCGCGGCAATCGCCTTACGGGCGAATAACGGCGGCAGGGAGGCGATAAGAATGAGTGGCGTGCAATCGGCCCACGGCGATTAACGGCGCAGGAGGCCATAAGAATGAGTGGCGGCAATCGCCTTTACGGGCGATTAACGGCGGCAGGGGGCGATAAGAATGGGAGTGGCGGCAATCGCCTTACGGGCGATTAACGGCGGCAGGGAGGCGATAAGAATGAGTGGCGGCAATCGCCTTACGAGCGATTAACGGCGGCAGGGGGCCATAAGAATGAGTGGCGGCAATCGCCTTACGGGCGATTAACGGCGGCAGGGAGGCCATAAGAATGAGTGGCGGCAATCGCCTTACGGGCGCTATTAACGGCGGCAGGGGGCTATAAGAATGAGTGGCGGCAACGCCTTTACGGGCGATTAACGGCGGCAGTAAAGCATAAGAATGAAAGTGGCGGCAACGCTTCCTGCGGGCGACAACGGCGGCAGGTAAATCATAAGAATGAGTGGCGGCAATCGTCTTACACGGGCGATTAACGCGCAGGGGGCCATAAGAATGAGTGGCGCAATCGCCTGGCGGGTGATTAACGGCGGCAGGGGGGCAATAAGAATGAGTGGCGGCAATCGCCTTACGGGCGATTAACGGCGGCAGGGAGGCCATAAGAATGAGTGGCGGCAATCGCCTTACGGGCGATTAACGGCGGCAGGGGGGCCATAAGAATGAGTGGCGGCAATCGCCTTACGGACGATTAACGGCGGCAGGAGGGCCATAAGAATGAGTGGCGGCAATCGCCTTACGGGCGATTATCGGCGGCAGGGAGGCCATAAGAATGAGTGGCGGCAATCGCCTTACGGGCGATTAACGGCGGCAGGGGGGCCATAAGAATGAGTGGCGGCAATCGCCTTACGGGCGATTAACGGCGGCAGGGGGGCCATAAGAATGAGTGGCGGTAATCGCCTTATGGGCGATTAACGGCGGCAGGGAGGCCATAAGAATGAGTGGCGGCAATCGTCTTACGGGCGATTAACGGTGGCAGGGGGGCCATAAGAATGAGTGGCGCCAATCGCCTTACGGGCGATTAACGGCGGCAGGGAGGCGATAAGAATGAGTAGCGGCAATCGCCTTACGGGCGATTAATGGCGGCAGGGGGGCCATAAGAATGAGTGGCGGTAATCGCCTGCGGGCGATGAACGGCGGCAGGGAGGCCAGGCGAATGAGTGGCGGCAACGCTCACGGGCGATGCAATGGCGGCAGGGGCCATAAGAATGAAAAGGTAACGCCTTCACGGGCGACAACGGCGGGGGCGATAAGAATGAGTGGCGGCAATCGCCTTACGGGCGATTAACGGCGGCAGGGGGGCGATAAGAATGAGTGACGGCAATCGCCTTACGGGCGATTAACGGCGGCAGGGAGGCGATAAGAATGAGTGGCGGCAATCGCCTTACGGGCGATTAACGGCGGCAGGGGGGCCATAAGAATGAGTGGCGGCAATCGCCTTACGGGCGATTAACGGTGGCAGGGGGGCCATAAGAATGAGTGGCGCCAATCGCCTTACGGGCGATTAACGGCGGCAGGGAGGCGATAAGAATGAGTGGCGGTAATCGCCTTATGGGCGATTAACGGCGGCAGGGAGGCCATAAGAATGAGTGGCGGCAATCGCCTTACGGGCGATTAACGGCGGCAGGGAGGCCATAAGAATGAGTGGCGGCAATCGCCTTACGGGCGATTAACAGCGGCAGGGGGGCCATAAGAATGAGTGGCGGCAATCGCCTTATGGGCGATTAACGGCGGCAGGGGGACCATAAGAATGAGTGGCGGCAATCGCCTTACGGGCGATTAACGGCGGCAGGGGGGCCATAAGAATGAGTGGCGGCAATCGCCTTACGGGCGATTAACGGCGGTAAGGCTACCATAAGAATGAGTGGCGGCAATCGCCTTACGGGCGATTAACGGCGGCAGGGGGGCCATAAGAATGAGTGGCGGCAATCGCCTTACGGGAGAATAACGGCGGCAGGGGGGCGATAAGAATGAGTGGCGGCAATCGCTTACGGGCGATTACCGGCGGCAAGGCTGCCATAAGAATGAGTGGCGGCAATCGCCTTACGGGCGATTAACGGCGGCAGGGGGGCCATAAGAATGAGTGGCGACAATCGCCTTACGGGCGATTAACGGCGGCAGGGGGCTAAGAATGAGGCGCAACGCTCCATACGGGCGATTAACGGCGCAGGGGGCCATAAGAATGAGTGGCGTGAACCGCCCACGGCGACAACGGCGGCGGGGGGCCATAAGAATGAGTGGCGCAACGCCTTACGGGCGATTAACGGCGCAGAGGGGGCCATAAGAATGAAGTGGCGGCAATCGCCTCACGGGCGATTAACGGCAGCAGGGGAGGCCGCAGAATGAGTGGCGGCAATCGCCTTACGGGAAGGATTAACGGCGGCAGGAGGCCATAAGAATGAGGGCGCAATCGCCTTACGGGCGATTAACGCGGCAGGGAGGCTATAAGAATGAGTGGCGGTAATCGGCCACGGGCGACATTAACGGCGGCAGGGGAGGCCATAAGAATGAGGCGGCAATCGCCTACGGGCGAATTAACGGCTGCAGGGGAGGCCATACAATGAGTGGCGGCAACGCTTTACGGCGACAACGGGCGCAAAAAGAACAGGCGTAACGCCACGGGCGATTAACGGCGGCAGGGGGCCATAAGAATGAGTGGCGGCACCGCTCCTTACGGCGATTAACGGCGGCAGGGAGGCCATAAGAATGAGTGGCGCAATCGTGCCTTACGGGCGATTAACGGCAGGGGAGGCTGGCAAGAATGAGTGGCGGGCAACGCTTTACGGGCGATTAACGGCGCAGGAGGCCATAAGAATGAGTGGCGCAATCGCCTTACGGCGACAACGCGCAGGGAGGCCATAAGAATGAGGCGGCAACGCCACCAAACCGCGCAGGAGGCCCATAATGAGGGCGCAACGCCTTACGGGCGATTAACGCGCGCAGGGGGCCATAAGAATGAAAGCGCAACCGCCTCACGGCGACAACGGCGGCAGGGAGGCCATAAGAATGAGTATGCACCGCCTTACGGGCGCATTAACGGGCAAGAGAAGCCATAAGAATGAGTGGCGGCAATCACTCACGGGCGATTAACGCGCAGGGGGACCATAAGAATGAGGCGCAATCACGGGTAATAACGGGCAGGAGGCCATAAGAATGAGTGGCGGCAACGCTCACGGGCGATTAACGCAGGGAAGCCATAAGAATGAGTGGCGGCAACGCTTGGCATTAACGCCGCAGGAGGCCATAAGAATGAGTGGCGGCAATCGCCTTACGGGCGATTAACCGCAGGAGGCCATAAGAATCGAGTGGCGGCAAACGCCTCACGGCTATTAACGCGGCAGGAGGCCATAAAATGAGTATGCGCGCCTTAACGGCTATAACGCCGCAGGGGCCATAAGAATGAGTGGCGCAATCGCCACGCAAACCAAACCACCACCAAACCACAAAAAAAAAACAACCCACAGCATTAACGCGGCAGGAGGCCATAAGAATGAGTGCGGCTACAACATTACGCGGCAGGAGGCCATAAGAATGAGTGGCGGCACGCCTTAACGGGCTATTAACGCGGGGCCATAAGAATGAGTGGCGTAACGCCTTACGCAGCATTAACGGCGCAGGGGAGGCAATAAGAAGAGGCGCAGGAGGCCATAAGAATGAGTGGCGGCAACGCCACGGCCTATTAACGGCAGGGGCCATAAGACGAGTGGGCGTAATCGCCTTAGGGCCATTAACGCCGCAGGCAGGCAGCACGAGGGCGGCAATCAGCCTACGGGCGATTAACGCGCAGGGAGGCCATAAGAATGAGTATGGCAACGCCTTTACCGGCTAATAACTGCAGGAGTACCATAAGAATGAGTATGCAACTTCATGGGCGATCAATCCATGCGCAGGAAAATATAATAGGAGTGGCGCAAACGCCTTTACGGGCAATTAACGGCGGCAGGGGAGGCCATACAATGAGTGGCGGCACGCCTTACGGTCGATTAACGCGCAGTAAATGGCGGCAAAGGCGTAACGCCTTACGGGCGATTAACGGGGCAGGGAGGCCATAATAATGAGTGGCGGCAATCGCCTTACGGGCGATTAACGCGCAGGGGCCATAAGAATGAGTGGCGACACACCGCCCTGCGGGCGCATTAACGGCGGCAGGGGGCGATGGGGTGAATGAGTGGCAATCGCCTTACGGGCGCATTAACGCGCAGGGGCCATAAGAATGAGTGGGCGCACCGCCTGCGGCGATTAACGCGGCAGGGAGGCCATAAGAATGAGGCATGCAATCGCCTGCCCATTAACGGCGGCAGGGGGGGGCTATAATGAGGAGTGGCAATCGCCTTACAGGCGATTAACGGCGGCCAGGAGGCCATAAGAATGAGTGGCGCAATCGCCTACGGGCGACAACGCTTTTGTGGAGGCCATAAGAATGAGTGGCGCAACCGCCTTACGGGCGATTAACAGTGCAGGGGCCATAAGAATGAGTGGTGGCACCGCCTACGGGCGATTGGCGGCAGGGCCATAAGAATGAGTGGCAACGCCCGCATACATTAACGGCGCAGGGGAGGCTATAAGAGTGGCGGCAATCGCCTTACCACGGGCGATTAATCTTGGTGTGGGAGGCCAAGAAGGAGGGCGTACCGCCTGGCGATTACGGCAGCAGGGGCTATAAGAATGAGTGGCGCAATCGCCTACGGGCGATTAACGGGCGGCAGGGGAGTGCCATAAGAATGAGTGGCGCAATCGCCTTACGGCGATTAACGGCTGCAGGGGCTATAAGAATGAGTGGCGGCAATCGCCTTTACGGGCGATTAACTGCGGCAGGGGGCCATAAGAATGAGTGGCGCAACGCCTTAATACGGGCGATTAACGGCGGCAGGGGCCATAAGAATGAGTGGCGGCAATCGCCTTTACGGGCTATTAACGGTGGTAAATGGCGGGAAGAATGAGTGGCGGCACGCCACGGGCGACAACGCTGCAGGGGCCATGCTAAGAATGGAGGGCGTAATCGCCTTACGGGCGCATTAACGGGCAGCAGGGGGGCTATAAGAATGAGTGGCGGCACGCTTTACGGCTGGTTAACGGCGGCAGGGAGGCTTATAAGAATGAATGGCGCATAACGCCTTTACGGCGATTTCTCACGCAGGAGGCCATAAGAATGAGGCGCAATCGCCTTACCGGCGATTAACGGCGGCAGGAGGCCATAATGAGTGGCGCAATCGCCTTATCGGCGATTAACGCAGGGAGGCCATAAGAAATGAGTGTGGCAATCGCTCTGACGTGGCGATTAACGCCAGGAGGCCATAAGAATCAGTGGGCGCAATCGCCCACGGGCGATTAACGCGCAGGAGTGCCGCTGGCGAATGGCGGGCGTACCGCCTTACGGCTTATTAACGCAGGGGCCATATAAGAATGAGTGGCGCAATCGCCTTACGTGGCGATTGCGGCGGGTGGGGACGCCATAATAATGAGTGGCGCACCGCCTACGGGCGATTAACGGCGGCAGTAAAATATAAGAATGAGTGGCGCAATCGCCTTGGCGGGCGATTAATCTGCTGCAGGGCGATAAGAATGAGTGGCGGCAATCGCCTCACGGGCGATTAACGGCAGGGGCCATGTCGAGTGGCGCAAATCGCCTTACGCATTAACGGCGTGAGTGCGCTGGCAAGAATGAGTGGCGCACCGCTTTGCTGTCGATTAACTGCAGGGGGGGCTATAAGAATGAGGGCGGGCAAATCAATTCATTGGTATGACAACTTGGCTGCAGGTGAGGCCATAAGAATGAGTGGCGCAACCGCCTTAATGGCGAGATTAACGCGCAGGGAGCCAAGAATGAGTGGCGGCAATCGCCTTACGGCGACAACGGCGGTAAAATAAGAATGAGTGGCGGCACCCGCCTTTGCGGGCGATTAACGGGCGTAAATATGCGAATGAAAGTGGCGGCAATCGCCTTTACGGGCGATTAACGGCGGCAGGGGAGGCCATAAGAATGAGTGGCTGGCAATCGCCTTACGGCGATTAACGGCGCCAGGGAGCTATAAGAACGAAGTGGCGCAATCGCCTTTACGGGCGATTAACGCGGCAGGGAGGGCCATAAGAATGAGTGGCGGCAATCGCCTTTACGGGCGATTAACGGCGGCAAATATAAGAATGAAAGTGGCGGCACCCGCCTTTACGGTTTATTGAACGGGCGCGGGACGCCATAATAATGGTATGCAATCGCCTACGGCTTATTAACGGCGGCAGGGGCCATAAGAATGAGTGGCGGCAACGCCCGCGATAACGGCGTAGGGGCTATAAGAATGAAAGTGGCGCAATCGCCTACGGGCGCATTAACGCGCAGGGGCCAATAAGAATGAGTCATGCAATTTAATGGCGATTAACGGCAGGAAAATATAAGAATGAGGGCGCACCGCCCCGCTCCATTAACGCGCAAACCGCCAGGGAGGCCATAAGACGAGTGGCGGCAACGCCTCAATAGCTTAATAACGCTGCAGAGGCCATAAGAATGAGTGGCTGCAAATCGCCCACTGGCGATTAACGGCAGGGGGCCATAAGAATGAGTGGCGCAATCGCCCTACCGGGCTAATAACGCGGTAAATATAAGAATGAGTGGCGCACCTCACGGGCATTAACGCATAAACACAAGAATGAAAGCGCAACGCCACGGGCGACAACGCGGCAGGGAGCACTCATAAGAATGAGTGCGCACGCCCACGGCCGACAAACGCAAGTGAAGCAAGAACAGTGGCGCAATCGCCTTACGGCCATTAACGCGCGAAATAAGAACCAGTGGCGCAACGCCTTTACGGGCGCAAACGCTTCAGTAAATAAGAATGAGTGGCGCAATCGCCTTACGGCGATCAACGCAAGTAAAATATAAGAATGAGGGCTAAATCGCCCTTACCGGCCATTAACGCCACAGGGGCCAAAGACAATGGCCAACCGCCCATCGGCGACCAACCGCGCAGTAAATACAAGAATGAGTGGCGCAATCGCCCACGAGCATAAAACGCGGCAGGAGGCCATAAGAATGAGGCGGCAAACGCCACGGCGATTAACGCGCAAGGGCCATAAGAACGAGTGGCGCAATCGCCTTACGGCGATTAACGCCGCAGGGGCCATAAGAATGAGTGGCGGCAATCGCCAACGGCACAGTGGCAGAGGCCATAAGAATGAGTGCGCGCAATCGCCTTACGCGATTAACGCAAGCGCAGGAGGCCATAAGAAGAGTAGCGCAACGCCTTAATGGCATTAACGCGCAAAAGCCATAAGAATGAGCGGCAACCGCCTACGGCGATTAACGGCGGCAGGGAGGGCCATAAGAATGAGTGGCAAGCAACGCCCACGGCTATTAACCGCAGGAGGCCAATACATCGAGTGGCGCAACTCCAATTTTACGCATAACGGCGCCAGGAGGCCATAAGAACTAAGTGATGCAACATTTACGCATTAACGCGCAGAGGCCATAAGAACGAGCATGCAACGCCTACTGGCGATAACGGCAGCAGGGGCCAACAAGAATGGCGGCAACGCCTTACGGGCGACACGCTGCAGGGACGCATAATAATGAGTGGCGCAATCGCCTACGGGCGATTAACGGTGCAGGGGCTGGGCATCGCCTTGGCGGCGATTAACGGGCGGCAGGGGCGATAAGAATGAGTGGCGGCACGCCTTTGCACGGCTATTAACGCAGTAAATATAAGAATGAAAGTGGCGCAATCGCCTGGTCGGCGACAATCTATGTGAGGCCATAAGAATGAGTGGCAATCGCCCTTAAGGTCGATCAACGGCGGCGGTAAAATAAAGAATGAGTGGCCGCAACGCCCACGCACCAACGGCGCAGGAGCCATAAGAATGAGTGCGGCAACTCTACGGCTATCAACGCGCAGAGGCCACAAGAATGAGTGACGGCAACGCCTGACCAATAACGGCGCAGGGGCCATAAGAATGAGTGGCGGCACGCCACGGGATTATTAACGCAGCAGTAAATACAAGAACAGCAGCGCAACGCCTACGGCGATTAATCAACGCAGGATGCCATACACGAGTGGCGGCAACGCCTTACCGGCGACAATAACCACGCCAGGAAGCCATAAGAACGAGTGGCGCAACGCCCACGGCGATTAACGGCGGGCAGGAGGCCATAAGAATGAGTGGCGGCAATCGTCTTTACCATGATCAACGCGTTGGTAAATATAAGAATGAGTGGCGGCAATCGCCTGACGGCGATTAACGCGCAGGGACTCGCATGAGTGGCGCAACGCCTACGGGCTTATTAACGCAGGGGGGCTATAAGAATGAGTGGCGGCACGCCTTGCGGGCGATTAACGGCGCAGGGGGCGATAAGAATGAGTGGCGGCAATCGCCTAATACGGGCGATTAACGCGGCAGGCCATAAGAATGAGTGGGCGGCACCGCCTTGGCGGGCGATTAACGGCGGCAGGGAGGCCATAAGAATGAAAGTATGCACGCTTTAAGGTCGATTAACGGCAAGCAGGGGCCATAAGACGAGTGGCGGCACCGCCTGGCTGGTACATTAACGCAGGAGGCCATAAGAGTGGCGCAACGCCCTCACGGCGATTTCAATCTGCTGGCAGGAGGCCATAAGAATGAGTGGCGGCACCGCCTTTACGGGGCGATTAACGGCGGCAGTAAATATAAGAATGAGTGGCGCAATCGCCTTTACGGGCTTATCAACGCGTTGGTAAAATTATGAATGAAGTGGGCGCAACGCCTTACGGGCGACAACGCGCAGGAGGCCATAAGAATGAGTGGCGGCACGCCTTGGCTGGCGATTAACGGCGGCAGGAGGCCATAAGAATGAGTGGCAGCAACGCCTTGCACGGGCGATTAACGGCGGCAGGAGGCTATACAGAATGGGGTGGCGCAACGTCTTTACGGCGCATTAACGCTTCAGGGAGGCCATAAGAATCCAGGCATGCAATCGCCTTACGGGCGATTAACGGCGCAGTAAAATATAAGAATGAGTGGCGGCAACCGCCCACGTAATGATTAACGGCAGCAAATATAAGAATGAGTATGCAACGCCTTAATGGCGATCAATCCAAGCGCAGGGCATAAGAATGAGTGGCGGCAACGCTTTACGGGCGATTAACGGCGACAGGGGCCATAAGAATGAGTGGCGCGTACCGCCACGGCGATTAACGGCGGCAGGGGCTATAAGAATGCGGCAACTACGGGCGACAAAACGGCGGCAGGGAGGCCATAAGAATGAGTGGCTGCAATCTCACGGCTTATTAACGGCGGCAGGAGGCCATAAGAATGAGTGGCGGCAATCGCCTTAATGGGCGACTGGGGCGGCAGGAGGCCATAAGAATGAGTGGCGGCACCGCCCACGGCGATTAACGGCAGGGAGGCCATAAGAATGAGTGGCGTTAACCTTAATGTAATAATAATCCGCGGCAGGGAGTGGCCATAAGAATGAGGCGGTTAAATCGCCTTACGGGCGATTAACGGCGGCAGGGAGGCTAAGAATGAGTGGCGCACTGCCTTACGGGCGATAAACGGCGGCAGGGAGGCCATAAGAAGGAGTGCAATCGCCTACGGCGATTAACAACGGCGGCAGGAGGCCATAAGAATGAGTGGCGGGTAATCGCCTACGGCGATTAACGCATGCAGGGGAGGCCATAAGAATGAGTGGCAATCGCCTACGGCGATTAACGGCGGCAGGGAGGCCATAAGAATGAGTGGCAGCAATTTTACGGGCGACAATCTGCAGGGAGGCCATAATGAGTGGCGCAATCGCCTACGGGCGACAACGCGGCAGGGAGGCCATGCGAATGAGTGATGCGCAATCGCCTTAATGGCTTACAAAACTGGGCGCAGGGCCATAAGAATGAGTATGCACCGCCTTTGATGGGAATATTAATCTGCGCAGGGCCATAAGAATGAGGGCGCAACGCCACGGGCGATCAACGCGCAGGGCCATAAGAATGAGTGGCGGCAATCGCCTGCACGTGGCGATAAACGGCGGCAGGGAGGCCATAAGAATGAGGGCGCAACGCCTACGGGCTTATTAACGGCGCAGGAGGCCATAAGAATGAGTATGCAATCGCCTTACGGGCTTATTAACGGCGCAGGAGGCCATAAGAATGAGTGGGCGGCAATCGCCCACGGGCTTATCAACGCGGCAGGGAGGCTATAAGAATGAGTATGCACGCCTTTTAATGGCTTATTAACGGCAGGGAGTACATGTTGAATGAGTGGCGGCAATCGCCCACGGCTTATCAATCCATGCAGGAGGCCATAAGACGAGTGGCGCAATCGCCTTACGGGCGATTAACGGCGGCAGTAAATATAAGAATGAGTATGCACGCCTACGGGCGCATTAACGGCGTGGGCCATAAGAACAGTGGCGCAATCGCCTTTACGGCGATTAACGCAGCAGGGGGGGCCATAAGAATAAAGGGCGGCACTGCCTTAATGGGCGATTAACGGCGGCAGGGGGGACGATAGAATGAGTGGCGCAATGCCTTACGGGTGATTAATCTGCGGCAGGGGAGGCCATAAGAATGGAGTGGCACTGGCTTACGGGCGACAACGGCAGCAGGGAAGCAATAAGAATGAGTGGCTGCAATCGCCCTACGGGCGATTAACGCCAGCAGGGACCGGCAAGAATGAGCGCGCAATCGCCCACGGCGATTAACCTGCAGTGAGCCCATAAGAATGAGTATGCACCCCAACGGCAATTAACGGCGGCAGGCCATAAGAATAAGTGGCGGCACGCCCACGGGCAATTAACGCGCAGGGGCAATATAAGACGAGGACGCACATTTTACGGCCATTAACGGCAGGCCAAAAGAACGAGTGTCGCAACGCCACGCTTATTAACGCGCAGGGCCATAAGAATGAGTGGCGCAACAGCTTTACGGACGCATTAACGCGCAGAGAGGCAATAAGAATGAGTGGCGGCAATCGCCCTTACGGGCTATTAACGGCAGGAGCGATAATAATGATTGGCGCAACCGCCTCACGGGCTATCAACGGGCAGGGGCAATAAGAATGAGTGGCGGCAACGCCCACGGCCTATTAACTACGCAGGAGGCCATAAAATCGAGTACCGGCAACGCATTTAATAAACTACGCAGGGGCCATAAGAATGAGTGGCGACAATCACCTACGGGCGATTAACGGCGCAGGGGCCATAATAATGAGTGGCGGCAACCCACGGGCGATAACCAAATAAAAATGAGTGACGCAACGCCTTAACGGGCGATTAACGGCGGCCATAAGAATGAGTGGCGGCAATCGCCCTTACGGGCGATTAACGCAGCAGGGGCTAAGAATGAGTGGCGGCAATCGCCTTACGGGCTAATTAACGGCGTGCAGGGAGGCCATAAGAATGAGGGCGCACTTTAACGGGCGATTAACGGCGCAGGAGGCAATAAGAATGAGTGGCGGCAATCGCCTTACGGAAGCGATTAACGGCGGCAGGGGCCATAAGAATGAGTGGCGGGGCAATCGCCCACGGGCTTACACGGCAGGGAGACCATAAGAATGAGTGGCGCAACGCCTTACCGGCGATCAACTGCGCATGGGCCATAAGAATGAGTGGCGCACGCCTTCGGGCGCATTAACGGCGCAGGGGCCATAAGAATGAGTGGCGGCAATCGCCTACGGGCGATTAACGGCGCAGGGGGCCATAAGAATGAGTGGCGCACGCCTTGGCGGCGATTAACGGCCAGGCAGGGCGGCACACAACACAAGAATGAGTGGCGGCACCTTACGGGCGATTAACGGCGGCAGGGAGGCCATAAGAATGAGTGGCGGCAACCGCCCACGGGCGATTAACGCCGGCAGGGAGGCCATAAGAATGAGTGGCGGCAACCGCCTTACGGGCGATCAATCTGGCGGCAGGGGGCAATAAGAATGAGTGGCGGCAACGCCTTACGGGCTTAATAACGCGCAGGGGCGATAAGAATGAGTGGCGCAATCGCCCACGGGCGATTAACGGCGGCAGGGAGGCCATAAGAATGAGTGGCGGCAATCGCCTTACGGCGATTAACGGCGGCAGGAGGCTATAAGAATGAGTGGCGACATCGCCTTACGGCGACAAACCGCAGGGAGGCCATAAGAATGAGTGGCGGAATCGCCTTACGGCGACAACTGGCCAGGGGGCCATAAGAATGAGTGGCGGCAACGCCTTACGGGCGATAACGGCAGGAGGCCATAAGAATGAGTGGCGGAAATGCCTTACGGGCGATTAACGGCGCAGGAGGCCATAAGAATGAGTGGCGGCAATCGCCTTTAATGGCCATTTAACGGCGCAGGGGGCAATAAGAATGAGTGGCGGCAACGCCCACGGCTATTAACGCGCAGGGGCAATAAGAATGAGTGGCGGTAACGCCTTTACGGCGACTAACGCGTAGGAAGGCCATAAGAATGAGTGGCGGCAACGCCTAACGGCATAAAAGCAGGGGCCATAAGAATGAGTGCGACCGCACACGGTCGACAACGGCTGCAGGGGTACAATAAGAACAGCGGTGAAACCGCCTTACGGGCAATTAACGGCAGCAGGGAAAAATAAGAATGAGTGGCGGCAACGCCATACGGCGATTAACAGAGGCAGGAAAGCAAAAAGAATGAGTGCGGCAATCGTCTTCACGGCGATTAACGGGCGCAGCGGAGGCCATAAGAATGAGTGATGCAATCGCATCACGGCGATTAACGGCGGCAGGAGGCCATAAGAATGAGTGGCAACAACGCATTAACGGCAGGGGCCATAAGAATGAGTAGCGGCACCTGCCCGGCGATTAACGGCGCAGGGAGCCATAAGAATGAGTGGCAACGCCTTACGGGCGATTAACGCGCAGGGGAGGCCATAAGAATGAGGGCAATCGCCTTACGGCGATTACCCATGCAGGGGGCCATAAGAATGAGTGGCGGGCAACGCTCACGGCGATTGAACGGCGGCAGGGAGGCCATAAGAATGAGTGGCGCAACGCCTTACGGGCGATTAACGGCCAGGGAGGCCATAAGAATGAGTGGCAATCGCCTTTACGGCGATTAACGCGCAGGGAGGCCATAAGAATGAGTGGCGGCAATCGCCTTACGGGCGATTAACGGCGCAGTAGGCCATAAGAATGAGTGGCGGCAATCGCCTTACGGGCGATTAACGCGCAGGGACGCATAACAATGAGTATGCAACGCCACGGGCGCATTAACGGCGGCAAATAAGAATGAGGGTGCAACGCCTTATGACGGCGATTAACGGCGCAGCAGGGGGCTTATAAGAATGAGTGGCGGCAATGCCCACGGGCTATTAACGGCAGGGGCCAAAAGAATGAGGGCAATCGCCTACGGGCTATTAACCATGCAGGAAGCTCCAAGAATGAAAGGGCGGCAATCGCCAAGGTCGACAACGCCGCAGGGGCAATAAGACAGTGGCAACGCCTACAGGCGATTAACGGCGGCAGGAGGCCATAAGAATGAGGGCGCAATCGCCCACGGCAATTAAAGCTGCAGGGAGGCCATAACAACGAGTGGCGCAACCACCATGGCGATCAACTACGCAAAAAAACATAAGAATGAGTGGCGGCAACGCCTTACGGGCAATTAACGGCAGCAGTAAATATAAGAATGAGTGGCGGCACGCCTACGGCAATTAACGCGTGCAGGAGGCAATAAGAATGAGTGGCGGCACCGCCTTACGTGCTCATTAACGGCGCCAGGGAGGCCATAAAATAAAACGCAAACACCTTACGGGCGATTGGGGCGTCATGAGGCCATGGGGCGAATGAGGGCGCAATCGCCCCACGGCAATTAACGGCAGCAGGGGCCAAAGAATGAGTGGCGCAATCGCCAACGGGCGACAATCTGCGGCAGGCACGCCATGGTCAATGAGTGGCGCAATGCCTTACGGGCGACAACGGCGGCAGGTAAATATAAAATGAGTGGCGCAACGCCTCGCATGATCAACCTGCGGCAGGGGCGACACAATGAGTGGCGCAACGCCACGCCCGCATTAACGGCAGGGCAATAAGAATGAGTGGCGCAACCGCCTTAATGGGCAATTAACGGCGGCAGGAGGCTACAAGAACAGGGCGGCACGCCTGCAGTCGATTAACCGCAGGGGCTACAAGAATGGTAAACACCGCCTCTGCCACCGATTAACCATGCAGGAGGCAATAAGAATGAGTGGCGCAATCGCCCACGGGCGAAACGCAGCAGGAGGCATATAAGAATGAGTGGCGGCAACCGCCTTACGGCGATTAACGGCGCAGGGGGCCATAAAAATGAGTACGCAATCGCCCACGGCGACAACCAGCAGGGCCAAAGAAGAGGGCGCAACGCCTCACGGCAATATCAACGCGCAGGAGGCAATAAGAATGAGTGGCGGCAATCCCCTTACGGAAGACAAACGGCGGCAGGAGGCCATTAAGAATGAGCGGGCAACCCTTTACGGCGATTACCCACGCAGGAGGCCATAATAATCAGAGGCGGCAACGCCTTCACGGCAATCAACGCAGGAGGCAATAAGAACTAACGGCGCAACGCCTTAACGACAAACGCAGAAACAAAAAAACCACCCCCACCCACACGCAGGGGCAATAAGAATGAAAGGGCTGCAACGCCTTACGGCGATTACACACACCAGAAATATAAGAATGATTGCCGGCAACGCCTTACCGGGCAATCAACGGCGGCAGGGCCACAATAATGAGTGGCGCCAACGCCCCACGCGACAAACCCGCAGCAGGAGTAAAATAAGAATGAGGCAACGCCTTTACCATGACAAACGGCGCAGGGGCCATAAGAATGAGTGGCGTACCGCCTACGGGCGATTAACGGCGGCAGTAAATAAGAAAGAAGAGTGGCGCAACGCCTTACGGGCAATTAACGGCGGCAGGGAGGCATAAGAATGAGTGGCGGCAATCGCCTTACTGCTCGATTAACGGAGGTAAATAAGAATGAAGCGAGCGCAACCCCTTTGGGTGATTAACGGCAGGGGCGATAATAATGAGTGGCGGCAATCGCCCACGGGCGATTAACGGCAGTGGGGAGCTAAGATTGAGGGCGCAATCGCCTTACGGGCCATTAATCGGAGTGGGGGGCAATAAGAATGAGTGGTGGCAACGCCTTACGGGCCATTAACGGCAGTAAATAAGAATGATGGCAATCATCCACGGGCGATTCCACAGCGCAGGGGCAATAAGAATGAGTGGCGGCAACGCTCACGGTGATTAACGGCGGCAGGGGGCGAAAAGAGAGGGCGCACCGCCTTACGGGCGATTAACGCAGGGGGCGATAAGAATAGTGGCGGCAACCGCGTTACGGGCGATTAACGGCGGTAGAGGGGCGATAAGAATGAGGGCGGTAACCGCCTTACGGGCAACCAACTGCGGCAGGGGCAATAAGAATGAGTGGCGGCAACGCTCAACGGTCGATTAACGGACGCAGGGGGCAAAGAGAATGAGTGGTGGCAACGCTCACGGGCTATTAACGGCAGTAGGGGGGGCACAAGAATGACTGGTGGTAATCGTCTTACGGGGCAATTTACGGCAGGGGGCAATAAGAATGAGTGGCGGCAACGCCTTACGGCAGCAATTAACGGCGGTAGGGGGTGATAGAATGTGGCGGGCATTCTGCCTTCACTGCGAGGCACCAATCCGCAGGCGGGCGATAATAATGGGTGGCGGCGCAATCGCCCATGGGCGATTAACGGCGGCAGGGGGCGATAAGAATGAAGGAGGGTACCGCCTGGCAGGCATGACAACGCAGGGCGATAAAAATGAGTGGAGGGCACCGCCTCACGGGCGATTAACGGCGCAAGGACGATCAGAACGATGGTGGCTGTCTTGCGGGCAATTAAGAGCGCAGGGTGGCGATAATAATGAGTGGCAGCATCGCGTTACGGGCGATTAACGGCAGGGGGCAATAAAATGAGTGGCGGCAATCGCCTACGGGCGATTAACAGCCGTAGGGGGCGATAAGAATGAGTGGCGGCAACCGCCCTACGGGCATTAATGGCGGCAGGGGGGCAATAAATGAGTGGCAACTTCCCGGGCGGCGACAAACGGCGGCAGGGGCGATAAGAATGAGTGGCGGCACGCCCTATGGGCAATTAACGGCGGCAAGGGGCAATAAGAATGAGTGGCGGCATCGCCTTTACTGCCGATTAACCGCGACAGGAAGGTGATAATATATGCAATGGCCTATGGCGGGCAATTAATGGCGGCAGGGGGCATTAAGAATGACTGGCGGCAATCGCCTTACGGTCGATATTAACGGCAACAGGGCCGGCCAAGAACGAGTGGCGGCAACCGCCATACGGGCGATCAACGGCGTAGGTAAGGGACAAGCAAAGAGTGGCGGCAATCGCCCACGGGCACTAACGGCGGCAGGGGCAATATGAATGAGTGGCGGCAACGCCACGGTCCATTAACGGAGGCAGGGGCAATAAGAATGACTGGCGGCAACGCCTTACCGTCGATTAATGGCTGAAGGCTACGCTGAGTGAAGCGGCAATCGCCCACGGCACCAACGGCGGCAGGGGGCAATATGAATGAGTGGCGGCAATCGCCTACGGTCGATTAACGGAGTGCAGGCAATAAGAATGAGTGGTGGAAATGCCTACGGGCAATTAACGGCAGCAGGGGGCAATAAGAATGAGTGGCGGCACCGCCACGGCCGATTAACGGAGGCAGGGGCAAAAGAATGAGTGGTGCACGTCTTTATGCAAGTGATTAACGGCAGGACGGGGCGACAAGAATGAGTGGCGCAATCGCGCTACGGCGACAACGCAGTAAAGCAAAAGGAATGAGTGGCGCAACGCCCTGGCGGCGATTAACAAGGCAGGGGCGATAAGAATGAGCGGTGGCAATCGCACGGACGATTAACGGCGGCAGAGGGCAATAAGAATGAGTGGTGGCACCGCCCACGGTCTTTATCGGCGGCAGGGCGATAATAATGAGTGGCGGCACCGCCTTAACGGGCAAATGAACGGCGGCAGAGGGGCGATAAGAATGAAAGTGAGGCAACGCCCCACGGCAATTAACGGCGGCAGGGGGCCATGAATGAGTGGCGGCAACGCTCACGCCGATTAACGGCGGCAGGAGGCGATTAAAATGAGTGGCGAAAATCACCCACGGGCGATTAACGCGCAGGGGTCGATAATGAGAGAAGAGGGGGCTATATTAATGAGTGGCGCAATCGCCTTACGGGCAATAAACAGCTTAACGGGGCAATAAGAATGAGTGGCGCAATCGCCCTCACGGCGATTAACGGCAGGGGGCAAAAAGAATGAACGGCAAACGCCTTACGGTCTTTTATCGGCGGCAGGGGCAAAAAGAATGAGTGGTGGCACCTGCCTTTACGGCGACAACGGCGGCAGGGGGCGATAAGAATGAATGGCGGCAATCGCGCGGACGATTAACGCATGCAGGGGCAATAAGAATGAGTGGCAGTAACGCTGCGGGCGATTAACGCGGCAGGGGGGCGATAAGAATGAGTGGTGGCACGCCACGGACGAAATAACGGCGGCAGAGGGCACAAGAATGAGTGGTGGCATCGCCCACGTCTTTTATCGGCGCACGATAATAATGAGTGGCGCAATCGCTCACGGGCAATGAACGGCGCAAATATAAGAATGATGGCGCAACGTCCCACGGGCAATTAACGGCGGCAGGGGCAATAAGAATGAGTGGCGGCAACCACGGCCGATTAACGCAGCGCAGGAGGCATAAAAAAATGAGTGGCGAAAATCACCTTTACGGGCGATTAACGGCAGCAGGGTCGATAATAATGAGTGGCAGGGCGATAATAATGAGTGGCGCAAGTAACGTGCTCTTTACGGGAATTAACGGCAGCAGGGGGGCAATAAGAATGAGTGGCGTAACGCCTTACGGCGATTAACGGTGGCAGGGGGGCTGGCAATAATGAGAGGGATGCAATCGCTTTCGTCCGACAACGGCGAGGGGGAATAAGAATGAGTGGCGGTAACGCTTTACGCGCATTAACGCAGCAGGGGCGATAAGAATGAGTGGTGGCAATCGCCTTATGGGCGATTAAACACGCAGGGGCGATAAAAATGAGTGGCGGCAATGGCCTCACGGGCGATTAACGGCGGCAAGGGAGCCGACCAGAATGAGTGGGCTGCCTTACGGCAATTAACGGGGGCGATTGGTAACGCCTTTACGGCAATTAATGGCGGAAGGGCAATAATAATGAGTGGCGGCAACGCCTTACTTACGGTCGATTAACGAGAGGCAGGAGGCAAAAGAATGAGTGGCCGCACGCTTACTGCCGATAACCGCACAGGAAAGATAAGAATGGAGGGCGCAATCGCTTTGGCGACTCATTAACGCAGAGGGCAACAAGAATGAGTGGTAGCAACGCCTTACGGTTTTAGCAGGGGCGATAATGATTGGCGGCACCGCGTTACGGGCGATTAACGGCAGGGGCAATAAGAATGAGTGGCGGCAACGCCTACGGCGATTTAACCGCGGCAGGGGGACGAGATAAAAATGAGTAGGCAATCGCCTTTACGGGCGATTAACGGCGGCAGGAAGGCGATAAGAATGAGTGGCGACAATCACCTCACGGGCCATTAACGGCAGGGGCGATAATAATGAGTGGCGCAAAGGGGCGATAATAATGAGTGGCGCAAAGGGGCGATAATAATGAGTGACGCAATCGCGTTACGGCGATTAACGCGCAGGGGGCAATAAGAATGACTGGCGGCAATCGCCCACGGGAACCAACGCATTAGGGGCAATAAGAATGAGCGTGGCGGCAACGCCTACGGGCGATTAACGCGGCAGGGGCGATAAAGAACTGAGTGGCGGCAATCTTCGGCGATTAACGGCCAGGCAAAGGCAAAAAAAGGTAATCGCCTTACGGCCCATTAACGCGCAGGCAAAGAACAAGCGGCAACGCCCACGCACAATAACTACGCAGGCGACAAGAATGAGTAGGCACCGCCTTACGGACACTACCAGCGCAGAGGGGCAATAAGAATCGAGAGGTCCAACGCCTACGTCTTTATCGCAGGGGCGAATAATAAAGAGGCGAACCGCCTTACGGCAACGAACGGCAGGGCGACAAGAATGAGTGAGGCACGCCCCACGGGCACCAACGGCGCATAAAATATAAATATGGCGGCATCGCCCACCGCCGACAACGCAGGAGGCGATAAAAATGAGTAAAAATCACCCACGGGCGATTAACGTGGGCCGACAATGAGTGCGAGGGGCGGATACCAATGAGGCAACGCCCTTTACGGGCAATTAACCAGCACGGGGCAATAAGAATCAGTGCATGCAACGCCTACGGCCGATTAACGGGCAAAGCAATAAGAATGAACGGCAACCGCCCTACGGCCTTTATCGCGAAAGCAAAGAATGAGAGCTCACCTCCACGCACGACAACGGCGGCAGGGCTACAAGAATGAATGGCTGCAATCGCGTCACGGGCGACAACCCCAGGGCAATAAGAATGAGTGGCGGCAACGCCCGCGGGCGACAACGGCGGCAGCAAGCGATAAGAATGAGTGGAAGCAACGCCCACGGACGATTAACGGCCAGCAGAGGCAATAAGAATGAGAGGTGGCAATGCCTTTACTTTATCACGGCGGCAGGATAATAATGAGTCGGCAATCGCCTCACGGCAAATGAACGCCGCAGGTTGCGATAACAATTAGCGGCGCAACGCCAATACGCAATTAACGGTGTAACAAAGAATGAGCAATCACAACCGATCAACCGGCATGAGGCGATAAAATGAGTGGCGAAAATCACCTCACGGCCTATTAACGCCGCAGGGGGTCGAAACACGAGTGGCGGCAGGGGGCGATAATAATGAGTGCGATAATCGCCTTACCGGCAACAACGCAGCAGAAGCAATAAGAATGAGTTACGCAATCGCCTTACGGCCATTAACGGCACAAATAATGAGGACGCAATCGCCTTCGACGACTAACGGCGGAGGGCAATAAGAATGAGGGCGCAACGCTCACGGGCCATTAACCGCAGGGCGCATAAGAATGAGTGCAGGCAATCGCCTTATGGGCATTAACCAGCGCAGGGGCGACAAAAATGAGCCCAACTAGCCTACCGAACGCCGCAAGGACCGACCAGAATGAGTAGCCTCGCCCACGGGCAATAACGGGGAGACAAGAATATGGCGGCAACCCACGGCAATTAATGGCAGGGCTAATAATGAGTGGCGCAACGCCACGGTCGATTAACGGAGGGAGGGCAAAAAGAATAGCGGTTTAATCGCCTACCGCCGACAACCCGGCTAGGAAGTTGATAAGAATGAGGGCGCAACGCTGGCATTAACGCAAGGACAAGAATGAGCAGCGCAACCGCCTTAACGGTTTTAACGGCAGGGTGCATAATAACGATTGGCGTAACGCGACGGGCGCATTAACGCGGCAGGGGGCAATAAGAATGAGTGGCGGCAACGCCTTTACGGGCGATTAACGCGCAGGTAACGATAAAATGAGTGATGCAATCGCCAACGGGCGATTATGCAGGAAGGCGATAAACGAGTGGCGACAATCACCCACGGGCTATCAACGGCAGGGGGCATAAAGGCAAAGGGCGATAATAATGAGTGACGGCAAAGTATATTACAACGCACGGCGATTCCAACGGCAGGGGCAATAAGAATGACTGGCAAAACGCCTGGCAGCAACAACGGCAGCAGTGCAATAAGAATGAGTGACGCAACGCCCACGGCGATTAATGGCGGCAGATAAGAATGAGTGGCGGCAATCATCTTCGCATTAACGGCATGTACAGAGGGTGGTAACCACGCCAAACGGCGCACGCGCAGTAAGAATGAGGGCGCAATCGCTTTACGGGCCATTAACGCGGCAGGGGCGATAAGAATGAGTGGCGAGCCATGGTTGCGCGATTAACGGCGGTAGGGGCAATAAGAATGAGCGGGCGTAACGCCCCACGGCGATTAACGCAAGCAGGGGGCTAAGATAAGTGAGTGGCAGCAACGCCTTACGGGCGATTAACGGCGGCAGGAGACGATAAAATGAGTGGCGGCAATGGCCTTCACGGGCGACAACGCCGCATGGGGCGACAGAATGAGTGGCGGCCGTCTTACGGCAATTAACGGCGGCAGGGGCAAAAATAATCAGGCGCAACGCTCAATCGATTAACGGAGGCAAAAAGAATGAGGGTACACCTCACGCATTAACTAAGGCTGGGTGATAAGAACGAGTGGCGGCAATCGCTAACGGGCGAATAACGGCAGGAAGGTGATAAGAATGGATGCGCAAACGCCTTATGGGCTTTTAACAGCGTGCAGAAGGTGATAAGAATGAGTGGCGGCAACGCGTTACGGCGATTAACGGCGGCAGAAGGTGATAAGAATGAGTGGCGGTAAATCGCCCTGCCGGACGACAACGGCGGTAGGGAAAGCAAAGAATGAGTGGTAGGCAACGCCTTGGCGGGGCTTTTAACGGCGGCAGGGGGCGATATAATACGAGTGGCGGTAATCGCGTTACGGCGACAACGGCAGGGGCAATAAGAATGAGCGGCACGGGCGATTAACGGCAGCAGGGGCGATAATAAATGCGCGGGGGCTTATAATAATGAGCTAACAAGTACGGGCGATTAACGGCGGCAGGGGCAATAAGAATGACTCGCGGCAACGCCTACGGGCAATTAACGGCAGCAGGGGGGGCAATAAGAATGAGTTGTGGCACGCCACGGGCAATTAATGGCGGCAGGGACACACAGGAATGAGTGGCGGCACCGCCAATGCACGGATTAACGGCGGCGGGAGGCGATAAGAATGAGAGGCAATCGCCCGACAGAGGCGATTAACGGCGGCAGGGGGGGCGATAAGAATGAGTGGCGGTAATCGCCAACCCACGCCAACGGCGGCAGGGCACAATGAGTGCCGGGAACCGCCTTTACCAAGGATTAACGGCGGCAGGGGCAATGAGTGGCGGCAAACGCCTACGGGTGATCAATGACGCAGGGGCGATAAGAATGAGGAGGCAACGCTTACGGGCGATTAACGGCGGCAGGGCGAGTAAGAATGAGTGGCGAACGCTTACAGGCGATAACGCCGCTGGGGCAATAAGAATGAGTGGCGGCAACGCCACGGCCATTAACGGCAGCAGGGGCGATAAGAATGAGTGAGGCAATCGCCCTTACGCAATTAACAACGCGCAGGGGCACGATAAAATGAGTGGCGCAATGGCCTTATGGGCGCGATTAACGGCGGCAAGGGAACATCAGAATGAGTGGCGGCATTGGTCCACGGGCAATTAACCACGTAGGGGCGATAAGAATAGTGCACGTAACGCCTTACGGCAATTAACGGCGGTAGGGGGCAAACATGAGTGGTGGCAATCGTTATACGGTCGCATTAACGGAGGCAGGGGGCAAAAGAATGAGTGGTGGCAATCGCCTTACGGGTGATTAACGGCGGCTGGCGCGATAAGAATGAGTGGCGGCAATCGCGTTACAGGCGATTAACGGCGCAGGGGGGCGATAAGAATGAGTGAGCAATCGCCTTACGGACGATTAACGGCGGCAGGAAGGTGATAAGAATGAGGATGCAACCTATGGGCTTTCGCAGAGGTGATAAGAATGAGTGGCAATCGTTGTTACGGGCTATTAACGGCGCAGGAAGGTGATAAGAATGAGTGGCGGCACGCTTTGGCGACGATTAACGGCAGTGGGGGCAATAAGAATGAGGTGGCAATCGCTTGCAGGGCTTTTAACGGCAGGGGCGATAATAATGGCAACCGCTACATGGGCGATCAACGGCAGCAGGGGGCAATAAGAATGAGATGGCGCACCTACCGGCGATTAACGCAGGGGGCGATAATAATGAGCGCAGGCGATAATACGAGTGGCGGCACCGCGCTACGGGCGATTAACGGCGGCAGTGGGCAATAAGAATGACTGGCGGCAATCGCTTTACGGGCAATTAACGGCAGCAGGGGCAATAAGAATGAGTTGTGGCAACGCCTACGGGCAATTAATGGCGGCAGGGACACAATAGGAATATGGCGGCACCACGCGTAAGCGATTAACGGCGGCTGGGCGATAAGAATGAGTGGCGGCAACGCTCGACAGGCGATAACCAGGGCAGGGCATAAGAATGAGTGGCGGCAATCGCCTTACCCCGCACCAACTACAGGGCAATAAAGAACGAGTGATGCAACTTTACCGTCAACAACGCATGCAGGGGGCAGTAAGAATGAGTGGCGGTAATCTTACGGTGATTAATGACGGCAGGAGATAAGAATGAGGGAGGTACGCCTCACGTGGCGATTAACGGTGACAGGGGGCGATAAGAATGAGTGGCGCAACGCCACGGGCGTATTAACGGCGGCAGGGGCGATAAGAATGAGTGGGCGGCAATCGACCTTACAGGCGATTAACGCTGCTGGGGGCAATAAGAATGAGTATGCAATCGCCTTACGGGCGATTAACGGCAGCAGGGGGCGATAAGAATGTGAGTAGGCAATCGCCCACGGGCAATTAACGGCGCAGGGGGCGATAAAAATGAGTGGCGGCAATGGCCTTATGGGCGCATTAACGGCGCAAACGCATCAGAATGAGTGGTTGGGCCATCTTACGGGCAATTTAACGGCGCAGAAGGATAAGAATAAGTGGCGGCAATCGCCACGGCAATTAACGGCGGTAGGGGCAATAATGGAGGTGGCAACCGCCCACGGTCGATTAACGATGCAGGGCAAAAGAATGAGGTAGGCTACCGCTTTACGCGATTAACGGCGGCTGGCGGGCGATAAGAATGAGTGGCGGCAACGCAAGTTGCGCGAATAACGGCGCAGGGGCGATATGAGTGGCGCAACGCCTTACGACGAAACGCATGCAGAGGGCCAATAAGAATGAGTGGTGGCACCGCCTTGGCGGCTTTAACGGTGGCAGGGGGCGATAATAATGAGTGGCGGCAACGCGTTACGGGCGATTAACGCAGGGGGCAATAAGAATGAGGGTGGCAACGCCTCACAGGCTATTAACGGCGCGGCAGGGGAGGCGATAAGAATGAGTGACGGCAATCGCCTTACCTGCAACTAACGGCGGCAGGGGGCGATAAGAATGAGTGGCGGCAATCGCCTTACCTGCAATTAACGGCGGCAGGGGCGATAAGAATGAGTGGCGGCACGCCTTACGGGCGATTAACGGTGACAGGGGGCGATAAGAATGAGTAGGCAACCGCCTACGGGCCATTAACGGAGGTAGGTGGCGATAAGAATGAGCGCGCAATCGCCTTACGGGCGATTAACGCAGCAGGGTGGCGATAAAAATGAGTGGCGGCAATGCCTTTGCAGCGATTAACGGCGCAGGGGGCGACTGAATGAGGCGCTATCGCTCACGGGCAATTAACGGCGGTAGGGGGCAATAATAATGAGTGGCGGCAATCGCGTTAGTGGGCATTAACCGCAGGGCAATAAGAATGAGTGGCGGCAATCGCCTTACGGGCGATTAACAGCGGTAGGGGGGCGATAAGAATGAGTGGCGCAATCGCCTTATGGGCAATTAACGGCGGCAGGGGCAATAAGAATAAGTGGTGCAACGCCACGTCGATTAACGCGGCGGCAGAGGGCAGTAAGAATGAGTGTAGGCAATCGCTCACGGCGATAACGCTGCAGGGGCGATAAGAATGAGTGGCGGCAATGGCCTTATGGGCGATTAACGGCGCAAGGGGCGATCAGAATGAGTGGCGGTTTCTCTACGGGCACCAACGGCGGTAGTGGGGCGATAAGAATAAGTGGCGGCAATCGCCTTACGGCAATTAATGGCGGTAGGCACAATAATGAGTGGCGGCACGCTTTACGTCGAATAACGGAGGCAGGGGGCAAAAGAATGAGTGGTGGCAATCGCCTTACGTGCGATTAACGGCAGGCGGGGGCGATAAGAATGAGTGGCGGCACCGCGGCCGGCGATTAACGCAGGGCAAATAAGACGAGTGGCCGCAACCTTACGGACGATAAGCTGCTGCAGAGGGCAACAAGAATGAGTGGCGGCAATCGCCTTGGCGGGCTTATAACGGTGGCAGGGGCGATAATAATGAGGAAGGCAACCGCGCTACGGCAAATAACGGTGCAGGGCAATAAGAATGAGTGGCGGCAACGCCTTACGGCGCATTAACGCGGCAGGGGGGAGATAATAATGAGGGCGGCAGGGGAGGCGATAATAATGAGTGGCGGCAACCGCGTTACGGGCGATTAAGCGGCAGGGGGAACAAGAATGACTGGCGCAACCGCCTTACGGGCAACTCAACGGCAGAGTCAACAAGAATGAGTTAGGCAACCGCCTACGGGCATCAATGGCAAGGGCAATAAGAATGAGTGGCGGCACCCACTGTCGATCAACGGAGGCAGGGGGCAAAAAGAATGAGTGGCGGCAACGCCTTACATCCGATTAACAGCCGCAGGGGGGCGAATAAGAATGAGTGCGTCCGGCTTTGGCAATTAACGGCGGCAGGGGGCGATAATGAGTGGCGGCACCGTTTACGAGCCGATTAACGGCGGCAGGGGCAATAAGAATGAGTGAGTACCGCTACAGGCGATTAACGGCGGGGGCGATAGGAATGAGTGGATGCAATGCCTTAACTTTGCAATTAACGGGTACAATAAGAATGAGTATGCAACGCTTCACGGCCGCATTAACGCGCAGGGGCAGTAAGAATGAGTGGCGCAATCGCTTTACGGTGATACTAATCGACGGCAGGGGGTGGCGATAAGAATGCAGGCGGCACGTCCTACGGCACAATAACGGTGAGGGGGAGTAAGAATGAGTGGCGGCAATTGACACCGGCGACTAACGCGCAGGGCTATAAGAATGAGTGGCGCAACGCCTTACGCGGGATATTGGCACGCAATGCCTACGGGCGATTAAGGGCGCAGATGGGCAAATGAGAATGAGTAGGCAATCGCCTTACCGGCACATTAACGGCAGGGGCAGTAAGAATGAGTGGCGTCAATTGCCTTGCACGGGCGATAACGGCAGGGCGATAAGAATGAGTGGGCGCAAACGCCTTGCGAAGACGCATTAACGCGGCAGGGGCGAGACAAGAATGAGTGGCGGTAACGCCCGGCGATTAACGGCGCAGGGGGCAAAGAATGAAAGTGGCGCAACGCTTCACGGCGACAACGGCAGCAGGGCATAAGAATGAGTGAGCTGCCTTAACGGCAATTAACGGCAGTAGGGGGGCGATAAGAACAGTGGCGGCAATCGCCTTACGGTCGATTAACGGAGGCAGGGGAGCAAAAAGAATGAGTGGTGGAATTGCCTAATGCGATTAACGGCGGCTGGGGGGCGATAAGAATGAGTGGCGGCAACGTTGGGCGCATCAACGGCAAGGACGGTGATAAGAATGAATGGCAGCACCGCCTTTGGGCGATTAACGCAAGCAGAGGGGCAACAAGAATGACAGGTAATCGCCTTGGCGGCTTTAACGGCGGCAGGGGGCGATAATAATGAGTGGCGGCAATCGCGTTACGGGCGAACAACGGTGGCAGGGGCAACAATAAGAATGAGTGGCGGCAACGCCTTACGGCGATTAACGGCGGCAGGGGGCGATAATAATGAGCGGCAGGGGGCGATAACGAGTGGCGCAACGCGTTACGGGCAAACGCATGCAGGGCAATAAGAATGAGTGGTGGCAATCGGCTTTAAGGGTAAATTAACGCAGGCAATAAAAATGAGTTGCGTCAATCGCCTACGGCACTAATGGCGGTAGGGGGCGATAATAATGAGTGGCGGCAATCGCGTTACGCAAGCCGATTAACGGCGGCAGGGGCAATAAGAATGAGTGGCGGCAACGCCTAGGAGGCGATTAACGGCGGCAGGGGGGCGACAAGAATGAGTGGCAGCAATCGCCTTACTTGGAAGTAACGGCGCAGGGGCAATAAGAATGAGTGGCATTCGCCATGCGGGCGATTAACGGCGGCAGGGGGCGATAAGAATGAGTGGCAACGCCCACGGACGATCAATCCGCGCAGAGGAAGCAAGAATGAGTGGCAGCAACGCCCACGGGCTTTAACGGCCGCAGGGGCGATAATGATGGCGGCAACGCAATAACGGGCTATTAACGGTGCCACAATAAGAATGAGTGGTGGCAACGCCACGGGCGATTAACGCGGCAAGGGGCGATAAAAATGGTGACGGCAATGCCTATGGGCGATTAACGGCCGCAGGAAGATGATGAAGAATGAGTGGCGGCAATGGCTGTGCGGACGATTAACGGCGGCAGGGGCGATAAGAATAATGGTGGCAACGCTTACGGACGATTAACGCGGCAGAGGGCAAAAAGAATGAATGGTGGCAGTCGCCTTCACGGGGCGATTAACGGCGCATGGGGCGATAAAATGAGTGGCGCAATCGCCTCACGGGCTTTTAAAAGGCGGCAGGGGGCGATAAAGATGAGTGGCGGCTGTTACGGCGATAACGGCGCAGGACGATAAGAATGAGTGGCGGCACCGCGCAAATGGCGATAACAGCAGGGGCAAAGATTGCGGGCAAATCACCTCACGGGCGATTAACGCGGCAGGAGCGATAAGAATGAGTGGCGGCAACGCCTGACAGGCGATCAACGGCCGCAGGGGCGATAAGAATGAGTGGCGGCAATCGCCTTACCTGCAATTAACCGGCAGGGGGGGCAATAAGCATGAGTGGCGGCAACGCCTTACTGTCGATCACCCATGCAGGTAAGAATGAGTGGCGGCAACGCCTTTACGGGTGATTAATGACGCAGGGGCGATAAGAATAAGTGAGGCAATGCCTCACGGCGATTAACTGCGACAGGGGCGATAAGAATGAGTGGCGGCAACGCCCACGGCGATCAACGCAGGGCGATAAGAATGGCGCAATCGCCTCTAAGGCGATCAACGGCGGCTGGGGCAATAAGAATGAGTGGCGCACTTTACGGGCGATTAACGGCAGGGCGAGAAGAATGAGTGGTGGCAACGCTTCACGGGCCAATTAACGGCGGCAGGGGCGATAAAAATGAGTGGCGCAATGGCCTTACGGGCCGCATTAACGCGTACATCAGAATGAGCGTGGCGCTCGCCTTACGGGCAATAAACCATGTAGGGGCCGACAAGAATAAGTGGCTAACGCTCACGCAATCAATGCACGCAGGGGCACACATGAGTGGTGGCAATCGCCCACGGGTCCATTAACGGGAGGCAGGGCAAAAGACGAGTGGTGGCAAACGCCCACGCAAGCTATCAACGACGGCGGCTTATAAGAATGAGTGGACACAACACGCTGTATTGCTGGCTAATAACGCGCAGGGGGGGCGATAAGATGAGGGCGGGCAACGCTTTATGACGACACCATGCAGAAAAGGGGTCAAGAATGAGTGGTGGCAATCGCCTTGCAGGGCTTTTAACGGGCGATAAACACGAGTGGCGGCAATCGCGATTACGGGCGATTAACGGCAGGCAATAGGTAAATGAGTGGCGGCAACGCCTACAGGCGATTAACGCGGCAGGGAGGCGATAAGAAGAGTGCGGCAATCGCCTTACCCGCAATTAACGGCAGGGGCGATAAGAATGAAAGGGCGGCAATCGCCTTACCTGCAATTAACGCGGCAGGGGCGATAAGAATGAGTGGCGAATCGCCCTACGGGCGATTAACGGTGACAGGGCGATATGAATGAAGGGCGGCAACGCCTTACGGGCGATTAACTGAGTGTAGGGGGCGATAAGAATGAGTTGGCAACGCTCACGGGCGCATTAACGCAGCAGGGTGGCGATAAAATGAGGGCGGCACCGCCTTACAGGCGATTAACGCAGCAGGGGGCGATCAGAAATGAGTGGCGGCTTCGTCTTACGGGCAATTAACGGCGGTAGGGGGGCAATAATAATGAGTGGCGGCAACGCTATACGGCTTACCACGGGGCAATAAGAATGAGTGGCGTAATCGCCTCACGGGCGATTAACAGCGGTAGGGGGCGATAAGAATGAGTGGCGCAAATCGCCTTATGGGCAATTAACGGCGGCAGGGGCAATAAGACAGTGGTGGCAATCGCCTTACGGTCGATTAACCGGCAGAGGGGCAGTAAGAATGAGTGGCGGCAATCTCACGGGCGATTAACGGCGGCAGGATAAGAATGAGTGGCGGCAATGGCCCGGGCGATTAACGGCGGCAAGGGGGGCGATCAGAATGAGTGGCGGTTTTCGTCTTACGGGCAATTAACGGCGGTAGGGCGATAAGAATAAGTGGCGGCAATCGCCTTACGGGCAATTAATGCGGTAGGGGGGCACAATAATGAGTGGCGGCAACGCCCACGGTCGAATAACGGAGGCAGGGGCAAAAGAATGAGTGGAGGCAACGCCTCACGCGACTAACGGCGCTGGGGGCGATAAGAATGAGTGGCGTAACGCGTCAAAGGGCCATTAACGGCGCAGGCGATAAGAATGAGGCGTGCAACGCCTTACGGACAATAGAAGCGCAGAGGGCAACAAGAATGAGTGGTGGCAATCGCCTTAAGGGCCTTTTAACGGTGGCAGGGGGGCGATAATGAGTGGCGGCACCAGCACGGGCAAATAACGGCGGCAGGGGGCAATAAGAATGAAGTGGCGGCAACGCCTTACGGGCGCATTAACGGCGGCAGGGGGGCGATAATAGAGTGGCGGCAGGGGCGATAATAATGAGGGCGGCACGCGCTACGGGCGATTAACGGCGCAGGGGAATAAGAATGACTGGCGTAACGCTTTACGGGCAATTAACGAGCAGGGGGACAATAAGAATGAGTTAGGTAACGCCTTACGGGCAATTAACGGCGGCAGGGGGCAATAAGAATGAGTGGCGGCAATCACCTCACGGTCGATTAACGGAGGCAGGGGGGCAAAAGAATGAGTGGTGGCAACGCTTTACATCCGCATTAACGGCGTGCAGGGGGCGATAAGAATGAGTGCGGCTTCGGCCTTACGGGCAATTAACGGCAGGGGGCGATAATAAGTGAGTGGCGGCACCGTTTTACGGCCGATTAACGGCGGCAGGGGGCAATAAGAATGAGTGGAGGCAATCGCTTTACAGGCGATTAACGGCGGCAAAGATAGGAAATGAGTGCGGCAATCGCCTTACTTGCAATCAACTGGGGAGCAATAAGAATGAGTACGCAACGCTTACGGCCGATTAATCGGCGCAGGGGCAGTAAGAATGAGTGGCGAACGCTTTACGGGTGATTAACGCACGGCAGGGGGCTACAAGAATGGGCGGCAACGCCTTACGGCGATTAACGGTGAAGGGGGCGATAAGAATGAGTGGCGGTAACTGACTTCACGGGCAATTAACGGCGGCAGGGGGCGATAAGAATGAGTGATGCAATCGCCTTACGGGCGATTAAGGGCGCAGATGGGCAATGAGAATGAGTAGGCACCACGGGCTTATTAACGGCAGGGGAGGCAGTAAGAATGAGTGGCGCAATTGCCCACGGGCGATTAACGGCAGGGCGATAAGAATGAGTGGCGCAATCGCCTTGCCAGACGATTAACTGCGGCAGGGGCCGATAAGAATGAGTGGCGGTAATCTCGGGCGCATTAACGCGGCAGGGGGCAATAAGAATGAGTGGCGGCAATCGCTCACGGCGATCAACGCAGCAGGGGGCGATAAGAATGAGTGGCGCTTTCGTCTTACGGGCACAACGGCGGTAGGGGGCGATAAGAATAAGTGGCGGCAACGCCACGGTCGACAACGGAGGCAGGGGGGCAAAAAGAATGAGTGGTGCAATTGCCTTTGACGGCGACAACCGCGGCTGGGGGGCATAAGAATGAGTGGCAACGTGTTGGTGGGCGATCAACCGCGGGACGATAAGAAATTATGCGCAATCGCCCTGGCGGCGATTAACGGCATGCAGAGGGCAATAAGAATGATTGGTGGCACCGCCTTAAGGGCTTTAACGGCGGGGCGATAATAGAGGCGGCAACTCACTGCGCATTAACGGTGGCAGGGCAATAAGAATGAGTGGCGGAACCGCCTACGGGCGATTAATGGCGGCAGGGGGCGATAATAATGAGTGGCGGCAGGGGGGGCATAATAATGAGTGGCAAACGCAAGCCACGGCAATTACCAACGGCGGCAGGGAAGATAATAATGAGTGTAGGCAATCGCTACGGCGATTAATCGGCGGCAGGGGCAATAAGAATGAGTGGCGGCAATCGCCTTCAAGCAATTAACGGCAGCAGGGGGCAACAAGAATGAGTTGTACAATCGCCCACGGGCACACACAATGGCGGCAGGGGCGATAATAAATGGAGTGGCGCAACGCCATACGATCAACGGCGGCAGGGGCAACAAGAATGAAAGATCGGCACCGCCCAAGAGGCCACAACGGCGGCAGGGGGGCGATAAGAATGAGCGGGCGAAATCGCCTTACTTGGAACGCAACGCCCAGCAATAAAAGAGTTGGCGCATATTCCGCACGCGGCGATTAACGGCAGGGCGCGATAAGAATGAGATGCGCACGCCACGGACATTAACGCGCAGACAACAAGAATGAAAGTGGCAGCAATCGCCTTAAGCCTTTAACGGCGGCAGGGGGCGATAATAATGAGTGGCGGCAATCGCTACGGCCATCAATAACGGCAGGGGGCAATAAGAATGAGGTGGCAATCGCCCCTACGGCGATTAACGGCGGCAAGGGGCATAAAATGAGTGACGGCAAACGCCTTGCGGGCGATTAACGGCCGCAGGAAGATGATAAGAATGAGTGGGGGCAATGGCCGCGCGGACGATTAACGCGGCAGGGGGCGATAAGAATGAATGGTGGCAACCGCTTCACGGACGATTAACGGCGCAGAGGGGCAATAAGAATGAATGGTGGCAGTCGCCACGGCGATAACGGGCGGGGCTAATATAAAATATGGCGCAATCGCCTTTACGGGCTTTTAAAGGCTGCAGGGGGCGATAAAGATGAGGCGGCTATGTTACGGGCGATTAATGGCGGCAGGGGGCGATAAGAATGAGTGGCGGCACCGCGTATGGGCGACACAGCAGCGGGGGCAATAAGATTGCGTGGCGGCAATCACCCACGGGCTTACGGCGGCAGGGAGCGATAAGAATGAGTGGCGGCAAATCGCTCACGGCGATTGGCGGCAGAGAGGAAATGAGAATGAGTGGTGGCAATCGCGTTACGGCGATCAACCGCGGCAGGTGAGAGTAATGATGAGTGGCAGCAATCACCTTACGGGCGATTAACGGCGGCAGGGGGGCGATAAAATGAGTGACGGAATCGCCTTGCGGGCGATTAACGGCCGCAGGAAGATGATAAGAATGAGGGTAATGGCCGCAGGCGGACGATTAACGGCGGCATGGGGGCGATAAGAATGAATGGTGGCACCGCCCGCGGACGATTAACGGCGCAGAGGGGCAATAAGAATGAATGGTGGTGCAGCGCCACGGCGATTAACGGCGAGGGAGCAAAATGAGTGGCGGCAATCGCCTTACGGCTTTAAAGGCGGCAGGGGGCGATAAAGATGAGTGGCGCCGCGCCACGGCGATTAATGGGCGGCAGGGGCGATAAGATGAGTGGCGCAATCGCGTTACGGCCATTAACAGCAGCAGGGGGCAATAAGATTGCGGCGGCAATCACCTTAACGGGCGATTAACGGCGCAGGAGCTATAAGAATGAGTGGCGGCACGCCTACGGGCGATTAAGGGCGCAGAGGGAAATGAGAATGAGGGTGGTAGCGTTAGCGGCGACATTAACGGCATGGCAGGTGGGCGATAATGATGAGTGGCAGCAATCACCTTACGGGCGATTAACGGCGGCAGGGGGCGACAGGGAATGAACGGCGGCAGGGGCATAAGAATGAGTGTCGGCAATCGCGTTACGGGCGATTAACGGCGGCAGGGCCAAAGAATGAGTGGCGCAATCGCTTACGCGATTAACGGAGGAAGGGGCGATAAGAATGAGGCGCAACGCCTTACGGGCACCAACGGCGCAGGGGGCAATAAGAATGAGTGGCGCAACCGCTTTGTGGTCGATGACGCGCAAGCGAACAGAATAGTGGCGAAACGTTTTACGGGCGATTAACGCAGCAGGGGCCTAAGAATGAAAGTGGGCGGCAACGCTTACGGCGCGACAACGGCAGGGGGGGCAATAAGAATGAGTGGCGGCAATGCTCACGCAGCCACTAACGGAGGCAGAGGGCAATAAGAATGAGTGGTGGCAACCACCTATCACTTACGGGGCTATTAACGGCAGCAGGGGGCGATAAGAATGAGTGGCGTAAACTGCTACGGCGACAATAACGGCAGGGGGCAAAGAATGAGTGTCGGCAATCGCGTTAATGGCGATTAACGGCAGTAGGGGCCAAAAGAATGAGTGCAACGCTTACGGCGATTAACGTGAAGGGGCGAAATGAAAGGCAATCGCCTTACGCAAACTAACGAAGCATACAGGGCAATAAGAATGAGGCGGCGCAATCGCCTTATGGTCGGTTCACGCGGCATGGGGCGACCAGAATGAGCGCGCTTTCACGGGGCATTAACGCGAAGATAAGAATAAGTGACGCAACGCTTTACGGCAATTAATGGCGGCAGGGGGGAATAAGAATGAGTGGCGTACCGCTTTACGGGAGATAAGAATGAGTGGCGGTAGGGGGCGATAAGAATGAGTGGTGGAACAATTCTACAGGAGATTAACGGCAGCAGGGGGAACGATAAGCAATGAGTGGCGGCACCGCAGCCGGCTATTAAAGCTAAAAGTAAAAGGGCTAAGAATGAGGTCGGCAACGTTACGGCGATTAACGGCAGGAGGCAATAAGAATGAGTGGCGGCAAATCACCTACGGTCGGGTCCACGCATAACGGGCCACCAGACAGAGCGGCTGCTTAACAGCAACCAACGCCGCAGGGGCCATAAGAATATGACGCAACGCCGGGCAATTGATTACGCAGGGGCAAAAGAATAGGCGCACCACGGCGATTAACGGCAGGGGCCATAAGAATGAGTGGCGACCGCCTTACGGGCAAAAACGGCGGCAGGGGGCGTAAGAATGAGTACGCACCGCGCAGCAGGCGACATTAACGGCGGCAGGTGCAATAAGAATGAGGGCGCACCGCTCACGGGCGATTAACGGCGCAGGGCAATAAGAATGAGTGTCGCAACCGCGCTACGGCGATTAACGCAGGCAACTAGAATGAGTGTCGGCAACGCACACGGCGATTAACGCGCAGAGGCCCAAAAGAACGAGTGGCGGCAACCGCTTACGGGCAAACTAACGGCAAGGCGGCGTATCAGAATGAGGAAGTTTCGCTCACGGCAATAACGGCGGTAAAGGCAATAAGAATGAGTAATGCAACGCCTTGGCGGTCGATTCACGGCAAAGGGGCATTATGAATGAGTGGCGGCTGCCTTACGGCTAAACCGCGCAGGGGGGCAAAAGAATGAGTGTCGGCAATCGCTACGGCTACAATGGCGCAGGGGCAATAAGAACAGGGCGCACGCTTTACGCAACATTAACGCGCAGGGGCGATAAGACGAGGGAGTGCACCACGGGCGACAAAACGCCGCAGGGCGATAAGAATGAGTGGTGGCAATTGCCCTACAACATTAACAGCAGCAGGGGCTATAAGAATAGAGTGGCGGCAAACCGCTGCTAATGGCGAATAACTGCGGCAGGGGCACAAGAATGAGTGTCGCAACGCGCTACGGGCGACAACGCAAGCAAATAACAAGAATGAATGGCGCAATCCTCTTACGGGCGAAACCCCAAGGTGGCAATAAGAATGAGCCTGGCAACGCTACGGAGATCAACCGCAGGGGGCAATAAAATGAGCGGCAACTCGTTACGGGCGACAACGCGCAGGTGCAAAAGAATGAGTGGTGCAACGCTTACGGGCATTTAACAAGCGAAGGGAGGCTAATAAGAATGAGTGAGGCAACGTTTCACGGGCAAACTAACGCTGCAGGGCAATAAGAATGAGTGGCGGCAACCGCCTTTGTGGTCGACGACGCAACATCAGAATGAGTACGCAATCGCTTATGGCGATCAACGGCAGCAGGAAACAATAAGAATGAGTGGCGCAATCACCTTAGAAGTATTAACGCGGCAGGGGGCAATAAGAATGAGTGGAAGGCAACGCCACGTCAACCAACGGAGGCAGAAGGCAACAAGAATGAGGTGGCAAAACCCACCCATCACCTTAGTGCTACTAACCAAGGCAGGGGCGATAAGAATGAGGGCGCAAACCCGCTACGCCTACAACGGCGCAGGGGCAAACAAGAATGAGTACCGCACATCGTTACGGCGACATTAACGCGAGAGGCCAAAAGAATGAGTGGCGCAACCGCTTACGGCCTAATAACCATGAAGGGGCGATAAGAATGAGTAAGCAACACTTCACGGGCACCAACGCGCAGGGGGCAATAAGAAGAGGGGCAACGCCGCTCCATTCCACCGCATGGGGGCATAGAATGAGTGGCGGCTTTTCACGGCAATTAACGGCGTGAAATAAGAATAAGACGGCAATCGCCTTACGGGCAATTAACATGCAGCAACAAGAATGAGTACGCAACCGCCCACGGGCTACAAGAACGAGTGGCGTAGGGGGGCTACAAGAATGGTGGCAATTGCCTTTGCAGGAGATTAACCGGCAGGGCATAAGAATGAGTGGCCGCAACCGCTACGGGCTATTAACACGTAGGGGCAATAAGAATGAGTGTCGCGCAACGCGCAACACGGCAAGCCGATCTAACGCGCAGGGGCAATAAGAATGAGTGAAGCGGCAATCACCTATGGTCGTTCACGCGCACGGGTCGACCAGAATGAGTAGCGCCACAACAGGCAACTAACGGCGAAGCGATAAGAATAAGGACGGCAACGCCTTCACCAATTAACCAATGCAGGGGCAAGAATGAGTGCGGGCCAACCCAACACGGCGATTAACGGCAGGGGCATAAGAATGAGTGGCCACCGCCCACGGCAATAAACCACATAAGAATGAAAGGGCCGCAACCGCCACAGGCGATTAACGCAGGGGGGCAATAAGACGAGGCCGGTAAACGCGTTACGGCGAAACGGCAGTAGTAACATAATGAGCAACGGCAACGCGCATGGCGAAACCGCAGAGGCCAAAAGAATGAGGCTGCAATCGCTAATACGGCAAACTAACGGCGGCAAGGCAAGCGACCAGAATGAGTGGCTGCTTCGCCCACGGGCAATTAACCCAAGCTAAAGCAACAAGAATGAGTCGGCAATCGCTCATTCACGCCGCAGGGGGCAATAAGAATGAGTACCGCAATCGCGTTACGCGACAATGCGCAGGGGCGTTAAGAATGAGTGGCGGCACCCACCCATTAACGCCGACAGGGGCGCGATAAGAATGAAAGGGAGGCAACGCCTTACGGCGAGATGCTAAACGGCGGCAGGGGGGCGATAAGAATGAGTGGTGCAAATTGCCTCACAGGAGATTAACAACGCAGGGGGCTATAAGAATGAGTGGCGGCAAACAACAAGCATGTTACGACAAACGGCGTAAGGGGCAATAAGAATGAGTGTCGCAACGCTACCAAACGCAGCAGGGGCCAATAAGAACACGGCGTCAACGCCTTAACGGCGATTAACCGCAAGGGCACAAGAATGAGTGTCGGCAACGCTACGGAGATTAACGGCAGCAGGGGGCACAATGAGTGTCGGCAACAAGTACGGGAAGATTAACGGCGTCAGGGGCCAAAAGAATGAGTGGCGGAACCGCCTACGGCGACAACGCGAAGGGAGGCGATAAGAATGACGTGCGGATGCAACGCCACGGGCACCAACGGCGGCAGGGGCAATAAGACGAGGCGCAATCTCCTTATGGTCTATTCACGGCGGCTGCATGAATGAGTGGCGCTTCTCACGGGCAATTAACAGTAGGGGCAATAAGAATGATGAAGGCAACGCCCTACGGTCTATCCACAGCAGCAAGGGGGCGATCAGAATGAGTACGCTTCCATAACACGGTACCACCCAAGAAGGATACAATGAGTGGCAACCTCCCACGGGCGATTAACGCCGGCAGGGGCAATAAGAATGAGGCCGGCACCGCAGCTGCACATTAACGACACAGCAGTAAACAATAAGAATGAGGGCGGCACCGCCTTACGGGCTAATAACGCGCAGTAAGCAACAAGAATGAGGGCGGCACCACGGCAATTAATGGCGGCAGGGGGGCACACAAGAATGAGTGGCGTAACCGCCTTGCGGGCGATAAACGGCGGCAGGGGCGACAAGAATGAGTAGGTAATTTTACAGAGATTAACGCGCAGGGGGCTAATAAGAATGAGTAATGCAACCGCTAATAACGGCGACAACGGCAGGGGCAAGAAGGTGTCGGCAACGGAGCCACGCAGATTAACGGCAGCAGGGGCCAATAAGAATAGAGTTAGAACCGCCCACTGCATTAACAGCGAAAGGGGGCAATAAGAATGAGTGTCGGCAATCGCTACGAGCGACATAACGGAGCAGGGGGCAATAAGAATGAGTGTCAGCAACGCGCTACAGGCGATTAACGCAGCAGAACCAAAAAAAATGAGTAGCGGCAATCGGCCACGGGCAATTAATGGCGGTAGGGGGCAAGCAAGAATGAGTGGCGGCAACGTTTCACGGGCAAATTAACGGCGTGGGGGGCAATAAGAATGAGTGGAGGCAACGCCTGCGGTTTATTCACGGCGCAAGGGGCGACAGAATGAGTGGCGGTTGCTTTACGGGTAATTAACGGCGGTAGGGGCGAGTAAGAATAAGTGACGGCACGCTTACGGGAAATTAATGGCGTAGGGGGCAATAAGAATGAGTAAGCCGGGCACCGCAACATGGCGACACCTGCACCAGGGGGCTGGTTAAGAATGAGTGATGCGCAATCGCCTTCCACGGATCTATTAACTATGAAAGGGGGTAATAAGAATGAGTGGTGGCAAATCGCCTGACGGGCTATTACCCGGCAGCAGGGGGGCAATAGAATGAAGTGGCGGCACCGCCTTACGGCGATTACCCATGCAGGGGGGCAATAAGAATGAGTGGCGTGCAATCGCCTTACGGGCGTGTTAACGGCGCAAGGGGGCAATAAGAATGAGTGGGCGGCTACTTTACGGTACTAACGGCGGCAGGGGGGCAATAAGTAATGAGGGCGTACCGCCTACGGCGATTAACGGCGGCAGGGGCGATAAGAATAGTGGCGCAACGCCGCGGGCGATTAAGGGTGCAGAGGGCAATGAGAGAATGAGGTGGCAACGTCAGGTGATTAACGGTGAAGGAGAAAATGAGGGCGGCAGGGGGGGCAATAAGAATGAGTGGCGTGCACCGCCTTTGGCGGGCGATTAGCCGCGGCAGACAAGAATGAGGGCAATCGCCCACGGGCGACAAACGCTACAGGGGGGGCGATAAGAATGAGTGGGCGGCAACCGCGATGGGCGATAAACGGCGGCAGCAGGGGGTACAAAACAGTGGCGGCAATCGCTTACGGGATAACGGCAAGGGGCGAGCAGAATGAGTGTGGCGGCACGTTTTGCGGTTTATTCACGCGTGCAAGGGGGCGACTGAATGAGGGTTAAGCGTTTTACGCAATTAACGGCGTGTAGGGGCGATAAGAAGGGCGACGTACCGCTTTACGGGTAATTAATGCAGGTGGTAGGTAAATAAGAATGAAAGGGCGTAACGCTTTGGCGGGCTATTAACTAGCGCAGGGGCCATAATGAGTGGCGTAACGATACAGGGGTTATAAGAATGAGTAAGTGCAGGGGGTTATAAGAATGAGTGGCGCAATCACCTTACGGGCTTGGTTAACGGCAAGTGCAGGGGGTCAATAAGAATGAGGGCGCAACGCCTTTGCGGGCGAATAACGGCAGGGGGACAATAAGAATGAGTGGCAGCAACGCTTTACGCAAGATAAACGCGGCAGGGGGAAGGAGCAGAATGAGTGGTAGCAATTGCCTTGGTGAGAGATTAACGCAAGGGGGGACGAGTATAAGAATGAGTATGCAACGCTCACGGGCAATTAACGGCAGCAGGGGGGGCAATAAGAATGGTGGCGCGCAACGCTCACGGTCGATTAACGGCGTGGCAGGGGCGGCTATGAATGAGCGGCGATTTCGCCTTACTTGTACCAACGGCAGCAGGGGGGCAATAAGAATGGGGCGGCACCGCCTTACTGGCGATTAATGGCGGCAGGGGCGATAAGAATGAGTGGCGCACCGCTTACAGGCGATTACGCGTAGAGGGCAATGAGAATGAGTGGTGGCACCGCCTTCGTGGGGTGATTAACGGCGTAGCTGGGCGATAAAAATGAGTGGCGTGCAGGGGGGCAATAAGACGAGAAGCGTAACGCGCGCGCGATTAACGGCGCAGGGGGCAAGAATGAGCCGCACGCTTTGCGGTCGATCTACGCGGGTAAGGCTATCAGAATGAGTGGGCGTTGCCCACGGCAACAACGCGTAGGGGGCGACAAGAATAAGGACGGGAATCGCTCTTTACGGGCAATTAATGGCGTAGGGCAATAAGAATGAGTGGCGGCAATTAAGCTTACGGCGCATTAACGGCGTAGGGGGCGATAAGAATGAGTATGCAATCGCTCACGGCGATAAAACGGCGCAGGGGGCGATAAGAATGAGGGTGGTACTGTTTTAGCAATACGCAACGAACGAAGCTACGA
>NW_024741636.1:30000-36179 GCF_018991925.1 Homarus americanus | reverse complement strand
CTCTGTCAGAAGAAGAAGAAGAAGAAGAATAAGAAGGAACGGAGTCAGGGGTGGGAGTACCGGCGCCATGGCCGCTGGTACCCCCGAGACAAGCCTCTCAAACCTTCCTTTATCTCTCTCTCTCTGTCTTAAGAAGCAGAAGAATAAGAAGGAACGGAGTTAGGGGTGGGAGTATCGGCGCCATGGCCGCTGGTACCCCCGCGACAAGCCCCTCAAACCTTCCTCTCTCTCTCTCTCTCTCTGTCTTAAGAATAAGAAGGAACGGAGTCAGGGGTGGGAGTACCGGCGCCATGGTTGCTGGTACCCTCGCGACAAGCCCCTCAAACCTTCCTCTCTCTCAGTCGTAAGAATATGAAGGAACGGAGTCAGGGGTGGGAGTACCGGCGCCATGGCCGCTTGGTACCCCCGCGACAAGCCCCTCAAACCTTCCTGTGTATGTCTTTTGCAGCAGCACGTGGTAATGTCGGTGGTGAAGAAAGTCGGTGGCAGAGCGTCTTCCGCTTCGTGGTTGGGGAACATGTTCCCCCTAACGATGATGAGACCACGATCGACCTCGTAGTAGGAGAGAGCTACCCGCCAAATTTAAGCATATTTATAAGCGGAGGAAAAGAAACCAACAGGGATTCCCTTAGTAAGGGCGGCTGAACCGGGAAAAGCCCAGCGCATAACCTCGATGTCTTCGGGCACGAGGGGTGTTGCGTTTCAGAGGGTCCAGCACGCCGTCCCCTACCATCTAAGTCAAGCTTGAAAGCGGCCACTGCCCATGGAGGGTGACAGGCCCGTATGGCGGCGCCCGTGAGGGTACAGATGGGACGGTCGGAAAGGGCCTCTCTGTAGAGTCGGGTTGCTTGAAAGTGCAGCTGTCGGCTGGGTGGGGTGTTGTAATTGAGCGACCCAAAAATGTTTGGGCGCGCCCCTACTCACGCTGGCGTCGGCGGGCGTATTTCGCCTCGTAGTAGGTCACCGCGACCCGTTGCCGGGGACTGGTACCTCGCCGCCGACTCTCTCTCAGCTAGTCTGGGGGGGAGACCCGCGCGACGGGGGGAACCACCGGTGTCCTGGCTGCCCTGCGACGGTCGTCGAGAAGTGCTTGCCGCCGCTTCGGCGGCGGTTTTGCCCTCGCGGTGTGCAAGGTCGGTGATCACCGGCCGTCTTGAAACACGGACCAAGAGTCTAACATGTATTGCAAGTCAATGGGCTCCACCCTAAAGCCCAAAGGCGAAATAAGTGACGGGCGCCGGGGAAACTGGCTGTAACAGGCTCTCCGGTGCGTCTTGGGTGATCCCTGACCTGCCTGCGTCGCCGCGCCGCGACAAAGCGGGTTGAGATACTCCTGTCTCTGGACGTTGCATGTGGTGGAGGTCTCGTCAGGCGATGGTCGAAGTTTAATTTCCCTCATGGGAGAGCGCAGGCCCGGGACTTGCCAAGACGCCGCGGTGCTGTCAGTCCCCGGAAGCGGGCCGTCGGTAAACGGCGGAGGCGCACCGGGGCAGGCTCGCGGGCAGTCGTCAAGTACCATGAGCATATATGTTGGGACCCGAAAGATGGTGAATTATGCCTGGCCAGGATGAAGCCAGAGGAAACTCTGGTGGAGGTCCGTAGCGATTCTGACGTGCAAATCGATCGTCGGAGCTGGGTATAGGGGCGAAAGACTAATCGAATCATCTCGTAGCTGGTTCCCTCCGAAGTTTCCCTCAGGATAGCTGGAACTCGCAGGGTGAATTTCATCCGGTAAAGCGAATGATTAGAGGTCATGGGGACGAAACGTAATCAACGTGTTCTCAAACTTTAAATGGGTGAGATGCCGAGCCTGCTTGTAGGGATGAAGCTCCGGCGACTAATCTGAGTATCTAGTGGGCCACTTTTGGTAAGCAGAACTGGCGCTGTGGGATGAACCAAACGTCGAGTTAAGGGGCCTAAATGAATGCTCATTCAGATCCCATTGAAAGGCGTTGGTTGCTATAGACAGCAGGACGGTAGCCATGGAAGTTGGAATCCGCTAAGGAGTGTGTAACAACTCACCTGCCGAAGCAACTAGCCCTTAAAATGGTATGGCGCTCAAGCATTCTCCCGATACTCGACCGCCGGGCGCACTACCGGCCTCGCTCTCAAGGCGAGGTCTCGAAGCCCCGGTGAGTAGGAGGGTCGCAGTGGTGAGCGCTGAAGGGTTTCTGCGTTAGCCGGCCTGGAGCCGCCACTGGTGCAGATCTTGGTGGTAGTAGCAAATACTGGAGAGAGACTCCCTTGATGACCGAAGCGGAGAAGGGTTCCATATGAACATCAGTTGGACATGGGTTAGTCGCTCCTAAGCCCAGGGCTAAGGCCTGATCCACGCTCGAGGCAAATGCAACACGAGCAGAGGAGAAGAAGAAGAACTAAGTAGGGGTTCTATCTATCTATCTACCTCGGTCTTATATAACGCAGTCTAACAAAGTGAAAGGCCAAAGGATGAGTGGCAAAAGGGAATACGGTACTTATTCCGTAACCAGGCCTGGAACCCTAGCGGGTGTGTGTGTGCCCTTTGGGAATGCTACATGCCCGCGAAGGGTCCTGGCAACTAAAACCAGCTCGCGTCCACCGGCGGTGGTCCGGGAAAGAGTTCTCTTTTCTGTTTAAGGCGCCGTGGCCCTAGAAATCTCTCATTCAGAGAGAGGGCGTTGGTAAGACGATTAGCCGTAGAACGCCGCGGTTCTTGCTGCGTCCCGAGTGCCACCGCCGGTCCGTGAAAAATGCGAGGGTGGTTATCCCAGGCAGCATTGTCGGAACTCGTTTCCGGCGGCGTCTGCTTTTTGGGCCTGTGCGTGCCCATAACCGCATCTGGTCTCCAAGGTAAGCAACCTCTGGTCCATAGACTAATGTAGGTAAGGGAAGTCGGCAAATTAGATCCGTAACTTCGGGATAAGGATTGGCTCTGAGGATCGGGCCAGTCGGGCCTGTGCGGGAAGCGGGCCTGGGTTTGGGCGCAGGACTGGGCGAGGTGATGGTAGGGACGTTAGGGCAAACTGCCGTGGTTCGTCCGGCGAGGGATGATGTCGCACATGTGCGCTCCTCTCTCGTGCGGGGCTCGCTACTGTGGCCTAGCGCCTCTCTAAACCGAGCTCGGACCGGCGTACCTCCGGCCCTTCCGTGGAACGCGCTAGGCTGCGTGGGCGTGTTCTCGGGAGGTGTTCGCCGTCCCTCCAAAGCTCTTGTAGTAGGAGGTGCGGGGGGGGGGAGGCGTGGCCGTTCGGTTCACTACAATCCCACTTCGGCTGGCGCCCAGCGATCAACTTAGAACTGGCACGGACCAGGGGAATCCGACTGTCTAACTAAAACAAAGCATTGCGATGGTCTTTGATGGATGTTGACGCAATGTGATTTCTGCCCAGTGCTCTGAATGTCAAAGGGAAGAAATTCAACCAAGCGCTGGTAAACGGCGGGAGTAACTATGACAAGTCAGCGGCCGAGGACACACTCACAACTGACAGACCCAGCATATCGGGACCAGGAGCGACACCCGAAACGACAAACTTGATCGTGACCATGGAGTATAAAGGTGCGGGGTCCTTTGACAAAATCCGGTGTGGAATTTGCGGTGCCTCTTTTAGATCTGCTAAGGCATACGCAAACCACACCAGGTCCTCGCACCGAGCGACTCTAGAAATCAGGTGTGGCTAATGTCAATTGCCACTTAGCGACCCTAAAGTCTGTGCAGTCCACTTCAAAAGCTCTTCCCTAGAGGAGCAGCAGGTATGCGCGGGTCCCCAACACCACACATGTGGCGAGTGTGGAAGGACATTCCCAACTCCGGTGGGACTTACCCAACACACTCGTCATATGCACAAGGGGACCTACAACTAAACCCTCGAGCCTGCCAGGCGGGTTGCCTACTCCACACAGGAAATGCTCCTAGTGGCGGAGGAGGTGAAACTCCTCCGGTCAGGAAGGGGGGTTTCCAAAATCAACCAAGTGTTGATTGGAAGCCTCCCGGAGGGGACAATCCGGCTGGAACGCTTGAGGCTATGGGCAAGACCCAAAAGTACAGGAACATCGTACGAAGTGGCCTCCAGGAAACAGAAGACCCTGGAAGCAGCCCCAGATCAACCAATGGGGCTGGAGGCGGCACAAGAGCCCTCATACAAGATGAGCTACCCGAGGGGGTCAACGATCCTGACCCCTCTCACCCTGATGACTCTGGGAGTGACCCAGAGCGGGATATCGCCCCGGAGCTGGGGGCGAGGGTCAAGTTATGGGAGCATCTGAGGGCTATCAGCGAGGAGGAGGAGGAGGGTGACGCATTGGTCGTCAGTCTCAATTCAGTGCTGCGGGCCATTCCGTCCCCAGATGGCCTGACGGAACACCACGTCGAGATGGCGCTGAATGGGCTGGAGGCTGCATTGCGGGCACATAAGCCGAGGCTATTCTCTGGTAGAACGCCTCGGCAAGGAGTAAATAGAGTGTCGCCCAGTTATAGTCACCTACCCAGGAGAGTCAGAAAAAGAATGGAGTATGCACAGACACAAAGGGCTTACAAACGTAGTCCAAAGAAGATCGCAAATAAGATCATCAACGATGTCGAATTCGAGGGCGAGAGGCCCTCGGTCGATGAATTCGTAGCGGAATTCCGACCGAGGTTTGCTGCTGAATCGCCCCCGGATGATGAACATGTTGAGGTGCGCACGAATGACAGGATGCTAACAATTCTTGACCCCATAGCCGGCAAAGAGGTGGTGGGCGCACTTCGTGGACCGGAGACCGCAGTAGGTCCGGAGAACCCAGAGCTCGACACGGGATCGCTACGAAGGCTAGGGCCGAGGGTTCTCCTAAGAATATTGAATACATGGCTGTATTTGGCACGGGTTCCTCAATGGACGAAAAACAGCAGAACGTCCATGCTTCCCAAAAAATCGCCGCTTGGGACCCCCTCTAATTGGCGTCCAATTACAATCGGGTCCCACATCGTTAGGGCGTACTGTAAGATCCTCGCATTCCGGATGGTGGAGAGTGCTAATACAAGTATAAGCCAGAAGGCCTTTAGGTCCGTCGACGGGTGCGGTGAGAACTTAGCACTCGTAGAGGGACTGATAAGGCACGCCCGGAGAGAGAAGCGTAACATCTATATCACCTTTGTCGACGTAGCCAAAGCGTTCGACACTGTGTCGCACACCTCTCTCGACAGGGCACTTCGGCGCTTGGATACGCCTAACCACCTTCTGGATGTTGTGAAGGATCTTTACAGCCACGTAGGGACAAGCATTTGCGTTCCCGGCGGGGAGTCAGACCCCATCCCCATGACCAGAGGAGTGAAGCAGGGATGTCCATTGTCCCCCTTCCTTTTCTGTGCCGTGGTGGATGAGTACCTGGAGTCCCTGGGTCCTGCCGTTGGATACCGCCTGGACGATGTAACGTCGGTGGCGGTGACAGGATTTGCGGACGACCTGGTAATAGTCTCTGAGTCCAGGCTCGGGATGCAGAGGAGCCTGAATCAGCTAGACCGGTTCCTTGGTGCGAGGGGACTGGCCGCGCAGCCCACGAAGTGCGCCACACTGGGTCTTGAGCGGGCTGCAAGGGGTAGGTATGGTGTGAAGCTCAGGGTCGTGACCGAGGAATGCTTCACAATGCTGAACTCGACCACGGGTCTGGCCGAATACCTACCAAGAATTGAACCTGATGAGTACGTGAGGTACTTAGGGCTCCAGGTGGGGCCCTCAGGACTTGAGAGACCGGGGAGTAGGGTCGATGGCGAAAAACAAAAACTCCAGAACATCATGGAGAAAATAGGAGGTTCTTCGCTGAAACCCTTGCAAAAGATCAAGATACTGAAGTCTCAGATTATCCCGAGGCTTCAGTATAGGTACGTGAAGGGATCCTGTTCTATGAACCTTCTCAGGGCACTAGACGGGACCCTTCGCGACCGGACCAGGCAATGGCTCCACCTACCTCGGACACTCAATACAGCGGCCATTGGCCTACCCATGAGAGACGGGGGCGTGGGAGTGCCCTCGCTACTGGAGACCATTTCCCATCAGAAGATGGGACTGCTCCGGCGTCTCGAGGCCTCAGACGACCCTGCAGTAAGGTTTATAGCCTCTGGGGGTCTCTGGGGTCGCGAAGTCGGGGCAATGGCGAGGCACTTCCGGGTAGGCCATATAGACAATAACACCTTGTCCCAATTGAAAAGGTCGCTGTTGCGGAAGAAG
>NW_024741636.1:17500-25000 GCF_018991925.1 Homarus americanus | reverse complement strand
ACAAAATGATCCGAGAATGTGCACACACCGAGTGGGAGACGGTGATGAAAGCGTCCGCCCTTGTACACTGGATGGCACTATTTCACTATAATAAGGGGTAGAGGCACCTCGGTCATATTATACGACATACCAGAAAAGTTCCACACCCGCATGGGAGACCGTCAAAGTCAATCGGTGGTCGATTTAAGAGCATACTATACAAAATGATCCGAGAATCTGCACACACCGAGTGGGAGAAGGTGATGAAAACATCCGCCCATGTATGTTCGATTGCACAATTTTACTATATTAAGGGGAGAGGGTGCTTTCGCACACATATTCGGTGTGAAATATCTTCCGCCCACCAGCGGAGCGCTTCGGCGCCTCTGCGAAGCAAATCGCGGCATTCAAAAACAACAACCAAAATTGCCGTCGCTTTCCCTTCACTGCCCTGCAATGGCTGGAGCAGCAGAAGGAGAGAGAGAGAAAATAGTCTCATGGGGTCAGAATAATGGCAGTGGAGCGCGATCTATGAATTTCACTAGCCAGGTCTGTCTTCCTATTGAACATTATTACTCTCTCTCGGCGCACACGTCGCCACCACGGTTTCCGTGACAGCAGCAGCATCATGATGTTGCGTCTACCAATAAGTCCGGAACCGGGTTATTCGGCTGTTCGCGAACAGTCAGGTTTTAAACTTGCCTAACAAACGATCAAACAACCTCCATTCTCGAGGTGTGGTACGGTGACTGTCCTATCGTCCGCCCTTGTATGCTGGATTGCACTATTTCACTATATTAAGGGGAGAGGGTACCTTCACACACCTATTCGGTGTGGAATATCTTCCGCCCCCCAGCGGAGCGCTTCGGCGCCTCTGCGAAGCAAAGCGCGGCATTCAAAAACAACAACCAAATTGCCGTCGCTTTCCCTTCCCTGCCCTGCAATGGCTGGAGCAGCAGAAGGAGAGAGAGAGAGAAAATAGTCTCATGGGGTCAGAGGAATGGCAGTGGAGCGGGTTCTATGAATTTCACTAGCCAGGTCTGTCTCCCAATTGAACATTATTACTCTCTCGGCGCACACGTCGCCACCACGGTTTCCGTGACAGCAGCAGCATCATGATGTTGCGTCTATTGGAAGTCCGGAACCGGGTTATTCGGCTGTTCACGAACAGTCAGGTTTTAACCTTGCCTAACAAACGATCAAACAACTTCCACTCTCGAGGTGCGGTACGGTGACTGTCCTATCGTCCGCTCTTGTATGCTGGATTGCAATATTTCACTATATTAAGGGGGGAGGGTGCCTTCACACACCTATTCGGTGTGGAATATCTTCTGCCCCCCAGCGGAGCGCCTCTGCGAAGCAAAGCGCGGCATTCAAAAACAACAACCAAAGTTGCCGTCGCTTTCCCATCCCTGCCCTGCAATGGCTGGAGCAGCAGAAGGAGAGAGAGAGAGAAAATAGTCTCATGGGGTCAGAGGAATGGCATTGGAGCGGGTTCTATGAATTTCACTAGCCAGGTCTGTCTCCCAATTGAACATTATTACTCTCTCGGCGCACACGTCGCCACCACGGTTTCTGTGACAGCAGCAGCATCATGATGTTGCGTCTATTGTAAGTCCGGAACCGGGTTATTCGGCTGTTTGCGAACAGTCAGGTTTTAACCTTGCCTAACAAACGATCAAACAACTTCCACTCTTGAGGTGCGGTACGGTGACTGTCCTATCGTCCGCTGTTGTATGCTGGATTGCAATATTTCACTATATTAAGGGGGGAGGGTGCCTTCACACACCTATTCGGTGTGGAATATCTTCTGCCCCCCAGCGGAGCGCCTCTGCGAAGCAAAGCGCAGCATTCAAAAACAACAACCAAAGTTGCCGTCGCTTTCCCTTCCCTGCCCTGCAATGGCTGGAGCAGCAGAAGGAGAGAGAGAGAGAAAATAGTCTCATGGGGTCAGAGGAATGGCATTGGAGCGGGTTCTATGAATTTCACTAGCCAGGTCTGTCTCCCAATTGAACATTATTACTCTCTCGGCGCACACGTCGCCACCACGGTTTCCGTGACAGCAGCAGCATCATGATGTTGCGTCTATTGTAAGTCCGGAACCGGGTTATTCGGCTGTTCGCGAACAGTCAGGTTTTAACCTTGCCTAACAAACGATCAAACAACTTCCACTCTTGAGGTGCGGTACGGTGACTGTCCTATCGTCCGCTGTTGTATGCTGGATTGCACTATTTCACTATATTAAGGGGAGAGGGTGCCTTCACACACCTATTCGGTGTGGAATATCTTCCTCCCCCCAGCGGAGCGCTTCGGCGCCTCTGCGAAGCAAAGCGCGGCATTCAAAAACAACAACCAAAATTGCCGTCGCTTCCCTGCCCTTCAATGGCTGGAGCAGAAGGAGAGAGATTTTAGTCTCATTGGATCAGAGGAATGGCAGTGGAGCGGGCTTATGGCGAGTAGGCTCGCGCTCTATCAATTACACTTGACAGGTCTCTCTTCCGTTTGGACATTATTTACTCCGACTCTCTCTCGGCGCACACGTCGCCACCCTACTAGTTTCCGTCACAGCATATGCTGAGGCCTTTCAGTCCGGAACGGGGCTCCCCTTCGCCTTGCTGTCTGCCCAACTTAGCGGACTTGCGTTGGCTGATCACCCCCGTCTTCGCGTCTGTGCCGGCCTTCAATGCAGCGCCCAACCGTCTCTTGACCGAGATTCATTGCACTATTCCACGCGCAAACGGCTACCCTAAATGTGCATAGACAACGCTCATGGTTCAACACGACCAGGGCGCAGTCTGGGAGCCGAGTATACTAAAAAGAGAGTTTAGCAGCCAAAACTCGTCAAAGCACACGTTGGGTTACCCCATCACCTAACAACGATGGCGGTTCCAACCCGTGAAATACACAACCTAATCAATATTGGGCGACGATGGCGCCCACGTCCCCACAAACAGTAAGAGAGAGTGAGAAAGAAAGAGAGAGAGGAGCAGGATAAGGGAGGAGATTGGCCAACGTGCGGTCCCTCGCCCAATGTCTTCTGCCTCGCTGGAGCTGAGGCAAAGAGAAGAGGAGCGGATAAGGGAGGAGATTGGCCAACGTGCGGTTCCTCGCCCAATGTCGGCTGCCTCGCTGGAGCTGGGGCAAAGAGGAGAGGAGAGGAGCGGATAAGGGAGGAGATTGGCACACACGGTGGCGCTGCCGGCGCCGAGGATAGCAAGAGAAGGTGCAGTTTGATCTGATCATCTGGTTTGCTATTTCTCTAATGCCAACGTGCGGTCCCTCGCCCAATGTCGGCTGCCTCGCTGGAGCTGGGGCAAAGAGAAGAGGAGCGGATATGGGAGGAGATTGGCCAACGTGCGGTCCCTCGCCCAATGTCGGCTGCCTCGCTGGAGCTGGGTAAAGAGAGAGGCGGATAGGGAGGAGATTGGCACACACGGTGGCGCTGCCGGCACCGAGGATAGCAAGAGAAGGTGCAGTTTGATCTGATCATCTGGTTTGCTATTTCTCTAAGGCCAACGTGCGGTCCCTCGCCCAATGTCGGCTGCCTCGCTGGAGCTGGGGCAAAGAGGAGAGGAGAGGAGTGGATAAGGGAGGAGATTTTCACACACGGTGGCGCTGCCGGCGCCGAGGATAGCAAGAGAAGGTGCAGTTTGATACGATCATCTGGTTTGCTATATCTCTAAGCCCAACGTGCGGTCCCTCGCCCAATGTCGGCTGCCTCGCTGGAGCTGGGGCAAAGAGAAGAGGAGCGGATAAGGGTGGAGATTGGCAAACATGGTGGCGCTGCCGGCGCCGAGGATAGCAAGAGAAGCTGCAGTTAGATCTGATCATCTGGTTTGCTATTTCTCTAAGGCCAACGTGCGGTCCCTCGCCCAATGTCGGCTGCCTCGCTGGAGGTGGGGCAAAGAGAAGAGGAGCGGATAAGGGAGGACATTGGCCAACGTGCGGTCCCTCGCCCAATGTCGGCTGCCTCGCTGGAGCTGGGTAAAGAGGAGAGGAGCGGAAAAGGGAGGAGATTGGCACACACGGTGGCGCTGCCGGCGCCGAGGATAGCAAGAGAAGGTAAAGTTTGATCTGATCATCTGGTTTGCTATTTCTCTAAGGCCAACGTGCAGTCCCTCGCCCAATGTCGGCTGCCTCGCTGGAGCTGGGGCAAAGAGGAGCTGGGGCAAAGAGGAGAGGAGAGGAGCGGGTAAGGGAGGAGATTGGCACACACGTTGGCGCTGCCGGCGCCGAGGATAGCAAGAGAAGGTGCAGTTTGATCTGATCATCTGGTTTGCTATTTCTCTAAGGCCAACGTGCGGTCCCTCGCCCAATGGCGGCTGCCTCACTGGAGCTGGGTCAAAGAGAAGAGAAGTGGATAAGGGAGGAGATTGGCACACACGGACGTGCGGTCCCTCGCCCAATGTCTTCTGCCTCGCTGGAGCTGGGGCAAAGAGAAGAGAAGAGGAGCGGATAAGGGAGGAGATTGGCACACACGGTGGCGCTGCCGGCGCCGAGGATAGCAAGAGAAGGTGCAGTTAGATCTGATCATCTGGTTTGCTATTTCTCTAAGGGCAACGTGCGGTCCCTCGCCCTATGTCTTCTGCCTCTCTCTCAATCTCTCTCACTATTTTGGCCGCCGTGATAGGCGCCGCCAACAGCAGCAGCTACCTGGTTGATCCTGCCAGTAGTCATATGCTTGTCTCAAAGATTAAGCCATGCATGTGTAAGTACAAGCCGATTTAAGGCGAAACCGCGAATGGCTCATTAAATCAGCTATGTTTCATTGGATCTGTAAACCCACTTACTTGGATAACTGTGGCAATTCTAGAGCTAATACATGCAATTGGTCTCTGACCGCAAGGGAAGAGCGCTTTTATTAGTTCAAAACTGGTCGGGCCCCGGTCCGTAACCCACCTGTGGTGAATCTGAATAACTTCGGGCTGAGCGCACGGTCTCCGCACCGGCGCCGCTTCTTTCAAGTGTCTGCCTTATCAGCTTTCGATTGTAGGTTATGCGCCTACAATGGCTATAACGGGTAACGGGGAATTAGGGTTCGATTCTGGAGAGGGAGCCTGAGAAACGGCTACCACATCTAAGAAAGGCAGCAGGCACGCAAATTACCCACTCCCGGCACGGGGAGGTAGTGACGAAAAATAACGATGCGAGTCTCATCCGAGGCCTAGCAATCGGAATGAGTACACTTTAAATCCTTTAACGAGTATCCATTGGAGGGCAAGTCTGGTGCCAGCAGCTGCGGTAATTCCAGCTCCAATAGCGTATATTAAAGTTGTTGCGGTTAAGAAGCTCGTAGTTGGATCTCAGTTCCGGACTGACGGTGCACCGCCCGGTGTTTACTGTCACGCTCCGAACAGCCGCCCTGCCGGCTCGCACGGGATGCTCTTTGTCGAGTGTCCCGAGTGGCCGGAGAGTTTACTTTGAAAAAATTAGAGTGCTCAGAGCAGGCTATTTGAATGGCCCGAATGGTGATGCATGGAATAATGGAATAGGACCTCGGTTCTATTTTGTTCGTTTTCGGACCAGAGGTAATGACTAATGGGAACAGGCGGGGGCATTCGTATTGCGACGCTAGAGGTGAAATTCTTGGACAGTCGCAAGACGAACTACTGCGAAAGCATTTGCCAAGGATGTTTTCATTAATCAAGAACGAAAGTTAGAGGTTCGAAGGCGATCAGATACCGCCCTAGTTCTAACCATAAACGATGCCAACTAGCGATCCGCCGGCGTTATTCCCATGACCCGGCGGGCAGCTTCCGGGAAACCAAAGTCTTTGGGTTCCGGGGGAAGTATGGTTGCAAAGCTCAAACTTAAAGGAATTGACGGAAGGGCACCACCAGGAGTGGAGCCTGCGGCTTAATTTGACTCAACACGGGAAACCTCACCAGGCCCAGACACGGGAAGGATTGACAGATTGAGAGCTCGTTCTCGATTCGGTGGGTGGTGGTGCATGGCCGTTCTTAGTTGGTGGAGCGATTTGTCTGGTTAATTCCGATAACGAACGAGACTCTGGCCTACTAAGTAGTCGACGGATCTCCAGAAAATGGTGTCCGGTTCGCAACTTCTTCTTAGAGGGATAAGCGTACCCCAGTCAGACGAGATTGAGCAATAACAGGTCTGTGATGCCCTTAGATGTTCTGGGCCGCACGCGCGCTACACTGAAGGGATCAACGAGTTTTCCTCTCCGAGAGGAGCCGGTAACTCGTTCAAAGCCTTTCTTGATAGGGATTGGGGTTGCAATTGTTTCCCATGAACGAGGAATTCCCAGTAAGTGCAAGTCATCGCTTGCGCTGACTACGCCCCCGCCCTTTTGTGCCAGCCAATTCGCCCGTCGCCAATACCGATTACCGAATGATTTAGTGAGGCCTTCGGACTGGCGCTCTTGGATTGTCGGCCCCGTTGCCCGCGAGGGTTTTCTGGGGTCGTCGCCTCGAGCTGACGGAAAGATGTCCAAACTTGATCATTTAGAGGAAGTAAAAGTCGTAACAAGGTTTCCGTAGGTGAACCTGCGGAAGGATCATTAACAGAGAGAAAGAGAACGGGGCGCTCTTAAAACTACTACTACTCTCCTGATTTGGGCGGTCTCTGGCTCTGCTCTGGCAACTCCAGCAGCGAAAGAGGACAATCCCGGCCCCCGCACCAAAAATAGGTACCACCACGCTGTAGGTGGACCACACTCGGGCGAGAGCGCCAAGACCGGAGGAGGAGGACGGACGGGGCTTTGGACGGCTGCCCGTCCGTTCCTTACTACCGGCGAATAAGCCTCTTGACCCAAAAAGAGTGAAATTCAAGTGTCAAAAAACAACAACAAGCCGTCCGGCCAAACCCAAACCACAAACTTGGGCTATGTCTGTCAAACCCTTTCATTGAGACTCGACCTGTGATGGTTAGTCGCAAAAAGACCAAATGGCAAATACACAACTCTTAACGGGGGATCACTCGGCTCGTGGGTCGATGAAGACCTCAGCAAACTGCGTGTCGGTATGTGAATCGCAAGAATACCAGATACATCGACAAGTTGAACGCATATTGCGGCGGCGGCAGCCATATGAGCTTGTCGCCGCCACTCCTCTACGAGGGTCGGAAATATACATCCATCAGTTGCTGGGAGTTCGGTGCCTGCTGACTGTCTCCCCGACACGAGGGTAACCCGAACCGAGCTTCCGCCTTGGGGTTTAATCGCCCGCGCCTTGCGGGAGGCGTGCCCTTAAAAACAAGCCTATCACTAGCAAGTCCATGGACTTGGCGCACCCACATTCAACCACAACAAAGCCGGGCACACACATGTGTGTGTGTCCCGTCCCGACGACAGTTGTCGCCCTCGCAAATAACTGGAGGCGCTCTTTTGCCTGCTGTCCACAGAGACACGAATGGCCGTCGGCCGCTCATGGCTGATGCTGCACATGTTCTAAGAGGCACACGTCCTCCTCCTTCTCTCTCGGAGAAGAAGCACTCCATCCCACGAAGAGGAAACGAAACCGGGTCGGATATCTTTTAAGTAAGCCCCGCCGGAATTTCGTC
>NW_024741636.1:0-7500 GCF_018991925.1 Homarus americanus | reverse complement strand
ACTATTTCACTACAGTAAGGGGTAGGGGCACCTCGGTCATATTATACAACATACCAAAGAAGTTCCACACCCGCATGGGAGACCCTCAGAGTCAATCGGGGGTCGATTTAATAGCATACTACAGAAACTTGCACACACGAATGGGAGACCGTCAACGTCAATCGGGGGTCGATTTAATAGCATACTACAGAAACTTGCACACCCGAATGGGAGACCGTCAAAGTCAATCGGGGGTCGATTTGATAGCATACTACAGAAACTTGCACACCCGAATGGGAGACCGTCAAAGTCAATCGGGGTCGATTTGATAGCATACTACAGAAACTTGCACACCCGAATGGGAGACAGTCAAAGTCAATCGGGGGTCGATTTAATAGCATACTACAGAAACTTGCACACCCGAATGGGAGACCGTCAAAGTCAATCTGGGGTCGATTTGATAGCATACTACAGAAACTTGCACACCCGAATGGGAGACAGTCAAAGTCAATCGGGGGTCGATTTAATAGCATACTACAGAAACTTGCACACCCGAATGGGAGACCGTCAAAGTCAATCGGGGGTCGATTTAAGAGCATACTTTACAAAATGATCCGAGAATCTGCACACACCGAGTGGGAGACGGTGATGAAAACGTCCGCCCTTGTACGCTGGATGGCACTATTTCACTATAGTAAGAGGTAGAGGCACCTCGGTCATATTGTACAACATACCAAAGAAGTTCCACACCCGCATGGGAGACCCTCAGAGTCAATCGGGGGTCGATTTAATAGCATACTACAGAAACTTGCACACCCAAATGGGAGACCGTCAACGTCAATCGGGGGTCGATTTAATAGCATACTACAGAAACTTGCACACCCGAATGGGAGACCGTCAAAGTCAATCGGGGATCGATTTGATAGCATACCACAGAAACTTGCACACCCGAATGGGAGACCGTCAAAGTCAATCGGGGGTCGATTTAATAGCATACTACAGAAACTTGCACACCCGAATGGGAGACCGTCAAAGTCAATCGGGGGTCGATTTGATAGCATACTACAGAAACTTGCACACCCGAATGGGAGACAGTCAAAGTCAATCGGGGATCGATTTGATAGCATACCACAGAAACTTGCACACCCGAATGGGAGACCGTCAAAGTCAATCGAGGGTCGATTTAATAGCATACTACAGAAACTTGCACACCCGAATGGGAGGCGTCAAAGTCAATCGGGGATCGATTTGATAGCATACCACAGAAACTTGCACACCCAAATGGGAGACCGTCAAAGTCAATCGAGGGTCGATTTAATAGCATACTACAGAAACTTGCACACCCGAATGGGAGACCGTCAAAGTCAATCGGGGATCGATTTGATAGCATACCACAGAAACTGCACACCGAATGGGAGACTGGCCAAAGTCAATCGGGGTCGATTTACAGCATACTACAGAAACTGTACACCGGAATGGGAGACAAAATAAAGTCAATCGGGGGTCGACGAATAGCATACTACAGAAACTTGCACACCGGAATGGGGAGACCGTCAAAGTTTTAATCGGGGTCGATTTAGGAGCATACTACAAAATGATCCGGTGAATCTGCACACACCGAAAGGGGAGACGGTGATGAAAAACGCCCCGCTTCTTTGTAATACGCTGGATGGCAATTATTCACTATAGTAAGGGGGTAGAGGCACCGTCACACAGCAACATACCAAAGAAGTTCCACACCCGCATGGGAGACCGTCAGAGTCAATCGGGGGTCGATTTAATAGCATACTACAGAAACTTGCACACCCGAATGGGAGACCGTCAACGTCAATCGGGGGTCGATTTAATAGCATACTACAGAAACTTGCACACCCGAATGGGAGACCGTCAAAGTCAATCGGGGATCGATTTGATAGCATACCACAGAAACTTGCACACCCGAATGGGAGACCGTCAAAGTCAATCGGGGGTCGATTTAATAGCATACCACAGAAACTTGCACACCCGAATGGGAGACCGTCAAAGTCAATCGGGGGTCGATTTGATAGCATACTACAGAAACTTGCACACCCGAATGGGAGACAGTGAAAGTCAATCGGGGGTCGATTTAATAGCATACTACAGAAACTTGCACACCCGAATGGGAGACAGTCAAAGTCAATCGGGGGTCGATTTAATAGCATACTACAGAAACTTGCACACCCGAATGGGAGACCGTCAAAGTCAATCGGGGTCGACGAATAGCATACTACAAACTCTGCACACCAATGGGAGACCTCAAAGTCAATCGGGGTCGACGGATAGCTACTACAGAAACTTGCACACCCGAACGAGGAGACAGTCAAAGTCAATCGGGGTCGATTTAATAGCTACTACAGAAACTTGCACAATCTCGAATGGAGACCGTCAACGTCAATCGGGGGTCGTTTTAATAGCATACTACAGAAACTTGCACACCCGAATGGGAGACCGTCAAAGTCAATCGGGGGTCGATTTGATAGCATACCACAGAAACTTGCACACGCGAATGGGAGACCGTCAAAGTCAATCGGGGGTCGATTTAATAGCATACTACAGACACTTGCACACCCGAATGGGAGACAGTCAAAGTCAATCGGGGGTCGTTTTAATAGCATACTACAGAAACTTGCACACCCGAATGGGAGACCGTCAAAGTCAATCGGGGATCGATTTGATAGCATACCACAGAAACTTGCACACGCGAATGGGAGACCGTCAAAGTCAATCGGGGGTCGATTTAATAGCATACTACAGACACTTGCACACCCGAATGGGAGACAGTCAAAGTCAATCGGGGGTCGATTTAATAGCATACTACAGAAACTTGCACACCCAAATTGGAGACAGTCAAAGTCAATCGGGGGTCGATTTAATAGCATACTACAGAAACTTGCACACCCGAATGAGATACCGTCAAAGTCAATCGGGTGTCGATTTAATAGCATACTACAGAAACTTGCACACCCGAATGGGAGACCGTCAAAGTCAATCGGAGGTCGATTTAATAGCATACTACAGAAACTTGCACACCCGAATGGGAGACCGTCAAAGTCAATCGGGGGTCGATTTGATAGCATACTACAGAAACTTGCACACCCGAATGGAAGACAGTGAAAGTCAATCGGGGGTCGATTTAATAGCATACTACAGAAACTTGCACACCCGAATGGGAGACAGTCAAAGTCAATCGGGGGTCGATTTAATAGCATACTACAGAAACTTGCACACCCGAATGGGAGACCGTCAAAGTCAATCGGGGATCGATTTGATAGCATACCACAGAAACTTGCACACCCGAATGGGAGACCGTCAAAGTCAATCGGGGGTCGAGCATACTTTACAAAATGATCCGAGAATCTGCACACACACACCGAGTGGGAGACGGTGATGAAAACGTCCGCCCTTGTACGCTGGATGGCACTATTTCACTATAGTAAGGGGTAGAGGCACCTCGGTCATACTGTACAACATACCAGAGAAGTTCCACACCCGCATGGGAGACCGTCAAAGTCAATCGGGGGTCGATTTAATAGCATACTACAGAGAACTTACACACCCGAATGGGAGACCGTCAAAGTCAATCGGGGGTCGATTTGATAGCATACTACAGTAGGGTGTGTCATAGGAGGGAAGATCAGCTAAAACTAATGGCCCATCACTTTTTTGGTAGATTTTAGTGTATATAAATAGAAAATAATTTCAGTTTCAATATTTTGCAACCTTTTGCTAGGTAAATTTTCGCGTGAAATTTATCGAAAATCTAACGTACAGCTGCATTAGTGCATGCAATTTAAATAGTGAACATTGCTTTGACTTCATTCTTAACAAACCCAACTAACAACATTATTTTTCGTTTCAGATTCTGACGCATTTATAAGTTGATACTTATGATGGCTGCTTGTGTTGTGACGAGGAACCAAAAAATCCAGCCATCTCAGTCACTATCTTGGGTCTGGGGAGAGAGAGCTCCTGGTCGAGTTGCCCATATTGAGAGATGCTTTGAGATGGTGTTTTAATCAGGCAAATCAGTGAAAAGAACCAAAGAACTTACACAAACAAAGACATTGCCAGTGATATGACCAAAGCTGTCTTGGCACAGTACACCTAGGGCTAACGCCGTCTGCTTCCAGTCATAACAAGTCAGAAGAAGATTAGTGGAGAGATCAAGAAGAAGTTGGGAAAAGGCAAGAGATATCTCTCTTGGGAGAGGAAAACTTGCAGTTAAGGACAGCTTTGCCAAGCAACTGGACCAGTTATTTGACATAATTACTTGCAAGTGCCTAATTGTTCTCTGTCCTGAGTTTGGATGCGATCGTGACTGTAAATCCGAGGCCCACATCTCCTGTATTTGCAAGCGTGAACTGAAGATTCCTGTGATCGAACTGGCATTTGTCAAAGCATAGAGAGAGAAGACTGGCAGTATAGGGGCTCTCATGATTTCTAGCCAAGATGTTCCGGAGTCCAAGAGACAGGAGGCTGCCACAGAGAGACAGAAGAGGAGAAGATAAGCCGAGGAAAAGAGACTTGAGAAGGCCCAGGTGAGGTAAAAGGCCGATGATTGGAGTCAAGCTGATTCAGAGTTTAATGACTTCCCCATGGCTGATCCGAGTGCTGACCAGGAGAATGGTGACTTTGTCCCTAACCCAGAAAATAATGATCCCAAACCTTCCAGGCATAACATTCGAAATAGGAAAGATATCCCGAGCATAGCTCTGGCCAGCATGCGACACCACACTGGTCTCAGAGAAACTGCAGAGACAGCAACAGCTGCCTGGATTGACGGTGGTTTGATAACACCTGATGATGTTCACCTGGAGATAGATCATAACAAAGTAAGGAGAGCTCAGGGGCAACTTCTCAGTAACCTAGAAGAGGAGTTTGATAAGGGGATAAGAGAAAATGGAATCAATTGTTTGTTCTTTGATGGGAGAAGGGATAACACTAAAGTGTTCATGAAAGTTGGAGATTCTGACAAGTTGTTCCCTGCCATGGTGAAGGAGGGACACTACTCCTGCTGCAGTGAACCAGGAGGGAAGTATTTGTGGCATTTCACTCCAGAGAAAGATGACATCAGGAAACCAGTTGAGATAGTGGCAGATAACATTGTGAACTGGCTCAGAGAGAGGAACGTAGACCAGACCCTGCAGGCCATTGGAGGGGACAGCACCAACACGAACACAGGTGCGGCGGGGCCATAAGCAGTGATAGAGCGGAAGATTGGGAGGAAGCTGGCCCTGGATTGTTTGTACTTCTCCTCCCACACCAACGAGTTGCCACCAGACATCTATCCAGGAGCTGATGGCAAGACTCTTTTTCAAACAACAGATGGTCTGGTCCTCTTGGCAAGATGCTGACTCCCCTGCCACTGAGTTAGAAATAAATCCGATCTTTGAAAAAATCACAGTTGGCCCTCCACTCGTTGAGCTTGCACATACTGTCATTGACGACCTGAGTACTGACCAGTACTATGGTTACATGATTTGTAGTGCCATCAAAACTGGGGTCATGCCTGATAGACTTGCTTACCTGCAGATAGGTCCAGTCTCACATTCTAGGTGGCTCACAACGGCTCTCAGGTCCTGCAGAATTTGGGTCGCTCATCATAAACTGAAAGGGAACCAGCTTCACAACCTGAGACTTATTGTCCAATTCATCGTGAGTGTTCATTTGCCAGATTTGGTTCCACCACTGCTGTCAAATCATGGTTCTCCTGGAAGGTCCGAGGCATGTTCTTCCAGCTTGGCTCCTGAGTGAGTCAGCCATGAAGGTTGTCTAGATTAGAGCAGACTGTGAGGAGATCTTCCTGGTATGCTCATCCTGAGCAGTTCTGCAGACAATGCTCTGCAGTAAGGATGAGGAGGAGAGAAGAGTGGCAGTCAAAAGATCTTGATATGAGACGTATATGAGAGGATCTGGGCATGACGAATCAGTTGGTGACGATTCCTTCAGGGTCAGGAAGACTCCTGAAGTCAATCTAGGTGCCAAGACCCTCACTGATCTCATAGATCTGGATAACATCCAGGCTGGCAGTGAGCCCCCTCTTACCTGCACCCTCACCAATGTTCAAGTCAGAGCTTTCCTGGACAACCCCATGCATGTCCCTGCCTGGCCCTCGCACACCCAGAGTATAGAGCGTTGTGTACAGCAAGTGAGTGAGGCCAGCAGTCACGTGTACAGCCAGGAGAGGAGGGAAGGCTACATCCGAGCTCAGGTGGTCAGCAGGGAGGTGATGAGTAGAAACAGAAGCAAGAAAGACATGTTCTCTATGGTGTGCAGCAACACCGGGTCGTAGTAGTAAAACCGGTTTTTGTATTTGATGATTTTGTTTTCTAAAGGAATATTAAATTTAATAAATGTGTCAAGATCATTCGCTTCACTATTCTGGATCATTTTCATCCTAATAAATTAACCTGATACATTTACTTTACTTTAAATAAGCTATTTAGTGGTGTTGGTAAAAGGGTGGGAATACTGAATTTTCATAAGATTTCAAGTTAAAATTTACCTAGCAAAAAATTAAAACTTTTCAAATCTGAAGATATCACATGATTCTGCGCATAGAACTACATCATTAATACCATGGGCCGATTTTTCAAACTCAAAAAAAAAAAATTCGCCTCCGTATGACACACCCTAATACTACAGAGAACTTGCACACCCGAATGGGAGACCATCAGAGTCAATCGAGGGCCGATTTAATAGCATACTATACAAAATGATCCGAGAATGTGCACACACCGAGTGGGAGACGGTGATGAAAGCGTCCGCCCTTGTACACTGGATGGCACTATTTCACTATAATAAGGGGTAGAGGCACCTCGGTCATATTATACGACATACCAGAGAAGTTACACACCCACATGGGAGACCGTCAAAGTCAATCGGTGGTCGATTTAAGAGCATACTATACAAAATGATCCGAGAATCTGCACACACCGAGTGGGAGACGGTGATGAAAACGTCCGCCCTTGTATGTTCGATTGCACTATTTCACTATATTAAGGGGAGAGGGTGCCTTCACACACCTATTCGGTGTGGAATATCTTCCGCCCCCCAGCGGAGTGCTTCGGCGCCTCTGCGAAGCAAAGCGCGGCATTCAAAAACAACAACCAAAGTTGCCGTCGCTTTCCCTTCCCTGCCCTGCAATGGCTGGAGCAGCAGCAGAAGGAGAGAGAGAGAGAGAAAATAGTCTCATGGGGTCAGAGGAATGGCAGTGGAGCGGGTTCTATGAATTTCACTAGCCAGGTCTGTCTCCCAATTGAACATTATTACTCTCTCGGCGCACACGTCGCCACCTCGGTTTCCGTGACAGCAGCAGCATCATGATGTTGCGTCTATTGTAAGTCCGGAACCGGGTTATTCGGCTGTTCGCGAACAGTCAGGTTTTAACCTTGCCTAACAAACGATCAAACAACTTCCACTCGAGGTGCGGCACGGTGACTGTCCTATCGTCCTCTTGTATGCTGGACACCATTTCACCATTAAGGGAGAGGGTGCTCT
>NW_024741635.1:0-8223 GCF_018991925.1 Homarus americanus | reverse complement strand
AATAAAGGACCCTAATGGACTATAACAACGTCTCAAGATCGAGTATAACAAAGTCCCCTAATCGAGTATAACAAAGTCACCTGATCGGGTATAACTAAGTCCCTGATCGAGTTAAACAAAGCCCCCTCATCGAGTATAACAAAGTCCCCTGATCTAGTGTAACAAAGTCCTCTGATCGAGTCTAACAAAGTCCCCTAATCGAGTATAACTAAGTCCTTTCATTGAGTTTAACAAAGGACCCTAATGTAGTATAACAAAGTCCCCTGATCGAGTATAACAAAGCCCCCTAATCGAATATAACAAAGTCCCCTGAACGAGTATAACTAAGTCCTCTGATTGAGTATAACAAAGGACCCTAATGGAGTTAAACCAAGTCTCAAGATCGAGTGTAACAAAGCCCCCTCATCGAGTATAACAAAGTTCCCTGATCGAGTATAACAAAGTCCTGTTCTGGAGTATAATAGAAGCCCGGATCGAGTAGTATATATAACAAAGTCCCCTGATCTAGTATAACAAAGTCCCCTGATCGAGTATAACAAACTCCCCTGATCGAGTATAACAAAGTCCCTTATCGAGTATAATAAAGCCCCGGATCGAGTATAACAAAGTTCCCTGATCGAGTATAATAAAACACCCTAATGGACTATAACAACGTCTCAAGATCGAGTATAACAAAGTCCCCTAATCGAGTATAACAAAGTCCCCTGATCGAGTATAACTAAGTCCCTGATCGAGTTAAACAAAGCCCCCTCATCGAGTATAACAAAGTCCCCTGATCTAGTGTAACAAAGTCCTATGATCGAGTCTAACAAAGTCCCCTTATCGAGTATAACTAAGTCATTTCATTGAGTTTAACAAAGGACCCTAATGGAGTATAACAAAGTCCCCTGATCGAGTATAACAAAGCCCCCTAATCGAATATAACAAAGTCCCCTGATCGAGTATATCTAAGTCCCCTGATTGAGTATAACAAAGGACCCTAATTGAGTTAAACAAAGTCCCAAGATCGAGTATAACAAAGTCCCCGTTCCGAGTATAATAAAGCCCCGGATCGAGTATAACAAAGTCCCCTGATCTAGTATAACAAAGTCCCCTGATCGAGTATAACAAACTCCCCTGGTCGAGTATAACAAAGTCCCTTATCGAGTATAATAAAGCCACGGATCGAGTATAACAAAGTTCCCTGATCGAGTATGATAAAGGACCCTAATGGACTATAACAACGTCTCAAGATCGAGTATAACAAAGTCCCCTAATCGAGTATAACAAAGTCCCCTGATCGAGTATAACTAAGTCCCTGATCAAGTTAAACAAAGCCCCCTCATCGAGTATAACAAAGTCCCCTGATCTAGTGTAACAAAGTCCTCTGATCGAGTCTAACAAAGTCCCCTTATCGAGTATAACTAAGTCATTTCATTGAGTTTAACAAAGGACCCTAATGGAGTATAACAAAGTCCTCTGATCGAGTATAACAAAGCCCCCTAATCGAATATAACAAAGTTCCATGATCGAGTAAAACAAACACCCCTGATCGAGTATAACAAAGTCCTTGATCGAGTATAAAAAAAGCCCCCTAATCGAGTATAACAAAGTCCCCTGATCGAGCATAACAAAGTCCCCTGATCGAGTATAACAAAGCCCCCTGATCGAGTATAACAAAGGGCCCTGGTCGAGTATAACAAAGTCCCCTCATCGAGTATAACATAGTCCACTGATCGAGTATAACAAAGTCCCCTGATCGAGTAAAACAAAGCCCCCTGATAGAGTATAACTAAGTCCCCTGATTGAGTAAAACAAAGGACCCTAATGGAGTATAACAAAGTCCCAAGATCGAGTATAACAAAGTCCTCTGATCGAGTAAAACAAAGTCCCCTGATCGAGTATGCTAGTCCTTGATCGAGTATAACAAAGTCGCCTGATCGAGTATAACAAAGTCCCTGATCGAGTATAACTAAGTCCCCTGATCGAGTATAATAAAGAACCCTAATGGAGTATAACAAAGTCTCAAGAACAAGTATAACAAAGTCGCCTGATCGACTGTAACAAAGTTCCCTGATCGAGTATAACAAAGTCCCCAGATCGAGTATAACAAAGTCCCCTGATCGAGTAAAACAAAGCCCCCTCATCGAGTAAAACAAAGTCCCTGATCGAGTATAACAAAGTCCCCTGATCTAGTGTAACAAAGTCCTCTGAACGAGTATAACAAAGTCACCTAATCGACTATAACAAAGCCCCCCTCGACGAGTATAACAAAGTCCCCTGATCGAGTATAATAAAGCCCCGGATTGAGTATAACAAAGTCCCCTAATCTAGTATAACAAAGTCCCCTGATCGAGTATAACACAGTCCCCTGGTCGAGTATAACAAAGTCCCCTTATCGAGTATAATAAAGCCCCGGATCGAGTATAACAAAGTTCCCTGATCGAGTATAATAAAGAACCCGAATGGACTATAACAACGTCTCAAGATCGAGTATAACAAAGTCCCCTAATCGAGTATAACAAAGTCCCCTGATCGAGTATAACTAAATCCCTGATCGAGTTAAACAAAGCCCCCTCATCGAGTATAACAAAGTCCCTTGATCGAGAAAAACAAAGCACCCTGATCGAGTATAACAAAGTCCCCTGGTCGAGTATAACAATGTCCCCTGATCGAGTATAACAAAGCACCCTCTTCGAGTATAACAAAGCCCCCTCATCGAGTATAACAAAGTCCTCTGAACGAGTATAACAAAGTCCCCTAATCGAGTATAACAAAGCCCCCTCGACGAGTATAACAAAGTCCCCTGATCGAGTATAACAAAGTCCCCTGATCGAGTACAACAAAGTCCCCTGATCGAGTATAACAAAGTCCCCTGATCGAGTATAACCTATTCCCCGACTCGAGTATATCAAAGGCCCTTGGTCGAAAATAACAAAGTCCCTAATCAAGTAAAACGAAGTCCCCTGATCGAGTATAACAAAGTCCCAAGATCGAGTAAATCAAAGCCCACTGATCAAGTATAACAAAGTCCGCTGATCGAGTTTAACAAAGTCTCAAGATCGAGTTTAACAAAGTCCCAAGATCGAGTATAACAAAGTCTCCTCATCGAGAATAACAAAGTCGCCTGATCGAGAATAACAAAGGCCCCTGGTCGTGTATAACAAAGTCCCCTGCTCGAGTAAAACAAAGTCCCCTGATCGAGTATAACAAAGTCCCCTGATCGAGTAAAAACAAACACTCGATCGAGTATAACAAAGTCCCCGTGATCGGTATAACAAAGCCCCTATCGAGTATAAAAAGGCCTTATCGGTATAACTAAGTCCCAAGGATTTCGAGTATAACAAAGGACCCCATTGAGTATATAACAAAGTCCTGGGGACTATATACAAAAGCCCTGATCGAGTATACTAAGTCCTCTGGATCGAGCATATTAAAGGACCCTAATGGAGTATATAACAAAGTCTTCAAGAACGAGTATAATAAAGTCCCTGATCGACCAAAATAAAGTTCCCTGATCGAGTATAACAAAGTCCCTAGATCGAGTATATAACAAAGTCCCCTGATCGAGAATAACAAAGTCCCCTAATCGAGTATAACAATGTCCCCTGATCGAGTATAACAAAGTCCCCTGATTGAGTATAACAAAGGACCCTAATGCAGTATAACAAAGTCTCAAGATCGAGTATAACAAAGTCCTCTGATCGAGTAAAACAAAGTCCCCTGATCGAGTATAACTAAGTCTCCTGATCGAGTATAATAAAGGACCCTAATGGAGTATAACAAAGTCTCAAGAACGAGTATAGCAAAGTCCCCTGATCGACTGTAACAAAGTTTCCTGATCGAGTATAACAAAGCCCCCTCGACGAGTATAACAAAGTCCCCTGATCGAGAATAACAAAGTCCCCTAATCGAGTATAACAAAGTCCCCTGATCGAGTATAACAAAGTCTCCTGTTCGAGTATAACAAAGTCCCCTGATCGAGTATAACAAAGTCCTTGATCGAGAAAAACAAAGTCCCCTGATCGAGTAGAGCAAAGTCCCCTGATCGAGTATAACAAAGTCCCCTGATCGAGTATAACTAAGTCCCTGATCGAGAATAATAAAGTACCCTGATCTAGTGTAACAAAGTTCTCTGAACGAGTATAACAATGTCCCCTAATCGAGTATAACAAAGCCCCCTCGACGAGTATAACAACGTCCCCTGATCGAGTATAACAAAGTCCCCTGACCGAGTATAACAAAGTCCCCTGATCGAGTAAAACAAAGCCACCTCATCGAGTATAACAAAGTCCCCTGATCGAGTATAACAAAGTCCCCTGATCGAGTAAAACAAAGCCCCCTCATCGAGTATAACAAAGTCCCCTGATCGAGTATAACAAAGTCCGCTGATCGAGTTTAACAAAGTCCCAAGATCGAGTTTAACAAGGTCCCAAGATCGAGTATAACAAAGTCCCCTCATCGAGAATAACAAAGTCCCCTGATCGAGTATAACAAAGGCCCCTGGTCGAGTATAACAAAGTCCCCTGATCGAGTAAAACAAATTCCCCTGATCGAGTATAACAAAGTCCCCTAATCGAGTAAAACAAACACCCCTGATCGAGTATAACAAAGTCCCCTCATCGAGTATAACAAAGCCCCCTCATCGAGTATAAAAAAGTCCCCTTATCGAGTATAACTAAGTCCCATGATTGAGTATAACAAAGGACCCTAATGGAGTATAACAAAGTCCCAAGATCGAGTATAACAAAGTCCTCTGATCGATTAAAACAAAGTCCCCTGATCGAGTATAACAAAGTCCCCTGATCGAGTTTAACAAAGTCCCCTGACCAAGTATAACTAAGTCCCCTGATCGAGTATAATAAAGGACCCTAATGGAGTATAACAAAGTCTCAAGATCGAGTATAACAAAGTCCCCTGATCGAGTATGACAAAGTCCCCTGATCGAGTATAACAAAGTCCCGTGATCGAGTATAACAAAGTCCCCTGATCGAGTATAACAAAGTCCCCTGATCGAGTAAAACAAAGCCCGCTCATCGAGTATAACAAAGTCCCCTGATCGAGTATAACAAAGTCCCCTGTTCGAGTGTAACAAAGCCCTCTGATCGAGTATAACAAAGCCACCTCGTCGAGTATAACAAAATCCCCTGATCGAGTATAACAAAGTCCCCTAATGGATTATAATAAAGTCCCCTGATTGAGCATAATAAAGTCCCCTGATCAAGTATAACAAAATCCCCTGATCGAGTATAACAAAGTCCCCTGATCTAGTGTAACAAAGTCCTCTGATCGAGTATAGCAAAGTACCCTGATCGAGTATAACAAAGTCCCCTGATCGAGTATAACAAAGTCCCCTGTTAGAGTATAACAAAGTCCCCTGATCGAGTATAACAAAGTCCTCTGATCGATTAAAACAAAGTCTCCTCATCGAGTATAACAAAGTCCCCTGATCGAGTATAACAAAGTACCCTGATCGAGTATAACAAAGTCCCCTGATCGAGTATAACAAAGTCCCCTGTTAGAGTATAACAAAGTCCCCTGATCGAGTATAACAAAGTCCTCTGATCGATTAAAACAAAGTCTCCTGATCGAGTATAACAAAGTCCCCTGGTCGAGTATAACAAAGTCCCCTGATCGAGTATAACTAAGTCCCCTGTTCGAGTATAATAAAGGACCGTAATGGAGTATAACTCAGTCTCAAGATCGAGTATAACAAAGTCCCCTCATCGAGTATGATAAAGTCCCCTGATCGAGTATAACAAAGTCCCCTGATCGAGTATAACAAAGTCCAAAGATCAAGTTAATCAAAGCCCTCTGATCGAGTATAAAAATGTCCGCTAATCGAGTTTAACAAAGTCCCAAGATCGAGTTTAACAAAGTCCCAATATCGAGTATAACAAAGTCCCCTCATCGAGAATAACAAAGTCCCCTGATCGAGTATAACAAAGGCCCCTGGTCGTGTATAACAAAGTCCCCTGATCGAGTAAAACAAAGCCCCCTCATTGAGTATAACAAAGTCCCCTGATCGAGTATAACAAAGTCCCCTGTTCGAGTGTAACAAAGTCCTCTGATCGAGTATAACAAAGTCCTCTGATCGAGTATAACAAGCCACCTTGTCGAGTATAACAAAATCCCCTGATCGAATATAACAAAGTCGCCTAAACGATTATAATAAAGTCCCCTGATTGAGTATAATAAAGTCCCCTGATCGAGTATAACAAAGTCCTCTGATCGAGTATAACAAAGTCCCCTGATCGAGTTTAACAAAGTCCTCTGATCGATTAAATCAAAGTTCCCTGATCGAGTATAACAAAGTCCCCTGATCGAGTATAACAAAGTCCCCTGACCGAGTATAACTAAGTCCCCTGATCGAGTATAATAAAGTCCCTGATCGAGTATAACAAAGTCCCCTGACCGAGTATGTTCAAGTCCCCTGATCGAGTATAATAAAGGACCCTAATGAAGTATAACAAAGTCTCAAGATCGAGTATAACAAAGTCCCCTGATCGAGTATAACAAAGTCCACTGTTCGAGTGTAACAAAGTCCTCTGATCGAGTATAACAAGCCACCTTGTCGAGTATAACAAAATCCCCTGATCGAATATAACAAAGTCCCCTAAACGATTATAATAAAGTCCCCTGATTGAGTATAATAAAGTCCCCTGATCAAGTATAACAAAGCCCCTAATCGAGTATAACAAAGTCCCTTGATCGAGAAAAACAAAGCCCCCTGATCGAGTATAACAAAGTCCCCTGATCGAGTATAACAAAGTCCTCTAATCGAGTATAACAAAGTCCCCTGATCGAGTTTAACAAAGCCCCCTGATCGAGTATAAGAAAGGCCCCTGACCGAATATAACAAAGTCCCTAGTTGAGTATATACAAAGTCACCTGATCGAGTATAACAAAGCCCCCTGATCGAGCATAACAAAGTCCCCTGATCGATTACAACAAAGTTCCCTGATCCAGTATAACAAAGGCCCCTAATGGAGTATAACAAAAGCCCCTGATCCAGTTTAACAAAGTCCCAAGATCGAGTATAATATAGTCCCCTCATCGAGTATAACAAAGTCCCCTGATCGAGTATAACAAAGTCCCCTTACCGAGTATAATAAAGCCCCGGATCGAGTATAACAAAGTCCCCTGATCTAGTATAACAAAGTCCCCTGATCGAGTATAACAAACTCCCCTGGTCGAGTATAACAAAGTCCCTTATCGAGTATAATAAAGCCCCGGATCGAGTATAACAAAGTTCCCTGATCGAGTATAATAAAGGACCCTAATGGACTATAACAACGTCTCAAAATCGAGTATAACAAAGTCCCCAAATCGAGTATAACAAAGTCCGCTGATCGAGTATAACTAAGTCCCTGATCGAGTTAAACAAAGCCCCCTCATCGAGTATAACAAAGTCCCCTGATCTAGTGTAACAAAGTCCTCTGATCGAGTCTAACAAAGTCCCCTAATCGAGTATAACTAAGTCCCCTCATTGAGTTTAACAAAGGACCCTAATGCAGTATAACAAAGTCTCAAGATCGAGTATAACAAAGTCTTCTGATCGAGTATAAGAAAGTCCCCTGATCGAGTATAACAAAGCCCCCTAATCGAGTATAACAAAATCCCCTTATCGAGTATAACTAAGTCCTCTGATTGAGTATAACAAAGGACCCTAATGGAGTAAAACAAAGACCCAAGATCGAGTATAACAAAGTCCCCTCATCGAGTATAACAAAGTTCCCTGATCGAGTATAACAAAGTTCCATGATCGAGTAAAACAAACACCCCTGATCGAGTATAACAAAATCTTTGATCGAGTATAAAAAATCCCCCTAATCGAGTATAACAAAGTCCCCTGATCGAGCATAACAAAATCTCCTGATCGAGTATAACAAAGCCCCCTGATCGAGTATAACAGAGGCCCCTGGTCGAGTATAACAAAGTCCCCTCATCGAGCATAACATAGTCCCCTCATCGAGTATAACAAAGTCCCCTGATCGAGTAAAACAAAGTCCCTTGATAGAGTATAACTAAGTCCCCTGATTGAGTAAAACAAAGGACCCTAATGGAGTATAACAAAGTCGCAAGATCGAGTATAACAAAGTCCTCTGATCGATTAAACAAAGTCCCCTGATCGAGTATAACGAAGTCCCTTGATCGAGTATAACAAGGTCGCCTGATCGAGTATAACAAAGTCCCCTGATCGAGTATAACAAAGTCCCCTGATCGAGTATAACAAAGTCCCCT
>NW_024741634.1:0-16905 GCF_018991925.1 Homarus americanus | reverse complement strand
CGTACATTTGGTTGTATGACTGCCAATTCACATATTCCTTCTGCAGCAGGAATAAATGCAAACATGTAGGCTGGACATACGTGTAGGTGTAGATAAGACGACTTACACCGTGACAGTACCCCTGAATCCTCTATTGATAACAATGAATATTCTTCATCTACTAAGAAAAGTTCTTTAGGCCTATCTAGGGTATACAGTGTGTCGTTCACAAACCAGGGGAAGGGTTCTAAATGCCATGCATTAAACTCATGTTGCCCTCGCATAGGAATGTGGATCAGAATTGCATTGTGCGTGAGGTTGACTCCAACAGCGGGTAATAATAGTGAACCTCATTGTCATTGAAAATAGGAGTTAAATGATACTGCAACTTGGCTATTTTTAAAGCTTCAAGAAGCGTCTGCACAGGCACAAGCTTCGCGTCCACACGTCCTATCCCGGCATCTACAATGCTGTCTATTAGTTCATTTTTAGAGGTTACAATTTTATGAACTGAAATTTCAGCAGCATGCAAATATTTTGTGAAGTAAAGGAGCCATTCTAACGTCGGGATTGCTTTCTGTAACCTAGTAACAATCCTCGAAACTTGGTTAGACTCCATTATGATTGCATTAACCTTTGATTCTAGAGCAGTAATCGCGTGAAAGGTTTGAGAAATAACGCGATTCTGTTGAGATACAGCCTGAACGACAACGTTCATTCGGTCCCCCAATTTAGCTACATCATCGGCCGTTGCCATGCCAAACAAAGCGCTTTGGATAAGACCCACAAAATTAAAGAGACCCCTTTTTCGTCGTGCCTGAGAATGCACTTCTTGAGCAAGATCCGCTTGAGATGCAGGTAGATTTTTCCCCACATCAACTAGAAACTCGCGAAGGTTCTGGAGACGAAAGTGTAGAAGGTCTATAGTTTGTGAAACTATTGTCGAATTCTTCGAAGCTGTGCTGAGACTATGAAGGATGTCCAATGCTGATTGTAGTTGGCCGTCGACGTTTTCCATCTGACGCGGAAGTTGGAGTAGTGGCTGTAGTTCATACTTGATGTTCACCACGACCTCAGCTATGAGAACGCGTCCGAGAGGTGCCACCAGTGCACCTGGTTTGAGGACTAATGTGGACATTTTCGTCAACACAACGGTGCCACAACAGAGTAGAAGCAAGACACTGATGATCCCAGCCATTCTGTAAGGAATTACAAACGAGTTAACGTCTACTCGCAGAACGTAGTTTCATACAATAGTCATTTGGGACATTTTGCTTCTGAACAGTCTGTAAGGATGTATCAATCACATTATCATCAACTTGAGGTAAGACATTTATCTGGGTCTTCTTTATACGATCCGCGTGCACGACATCTGCAATCTGTGCATTAGGCTTCCATATTTTGAATTTGTTGCCTGCTTCTTTTGAGATTATGCGGAATGGACCAGAAAATTTCGCCGAAAGTTTGGAGTTCCTTTCAGGTTCCCGTAACATAACAGCGTCCCCAACGTTCAGTGCGATAGGTTTAGCATGTTTATGTTGTTTGATGATCATTTCGGCGCGTGACGCCGCTAGCTGTGATCGTACTTGGTTATGAATTTCTGTAAAGACATGAATTTGTTTTGCCGCAAAATCATCCGTATTATATACCGGGTATGGCGCCTCTGTAAGGATGTCGTAAGGCAGACGTTTATCTGTGCCATAGACAATATAGTAGGGTGTTTTGCCCGTAGAGCTATTAACTGACCCATTAATCGAAGCTGCAACCTGGGGTAACCAATCCTCCCATGCGTATTGAAAACCAATAACAATTGGACGCAGTATTTCTAGGATTTTACGATTGGTTCTTTCAACAAGGCCATTAGCCTGTGGATGATAAGCTGTCACAAAAGTTTGTTTAATTCCATATTGTAAACATATATGCTCTATTAGCTCATTCTTGAACTCTGTTCCATTATCAGAGAGTAGAACTTTAGGCGTAGTATATGGACATATGAGATTCATCACTATAGCATAGGCTACTGCTTCGGACGTTTTGCTTTTTAGTGGGACCAAGACCACGAACCTGGAAAAATGATCCACACACACTAAGACGTATCCTGATCCCTGATGACTCATTGGGAGTTGTAACAAGTCAACAGCGACTGTGTCAAACGGACGGTCTGGTGTAGGATATTGTAGAATCGGGGCAGGTGATCCTGTTGATCCTTTATGTTGAGCCCATGCCAAACAATTAGCTATGTGTAATTCTATGTCTTTCTTCATAGTGTTCAGGAAATACTTCTTTCGTAAATCCGCTAAGCATTTATCACGACCTTGGTGACCTGCTTGTGGGACATCGTGGAACAATGTTATTACTGCTTTGCGCAACGTGTCAGGTACGACTATTTGAGACACATTACCCTCAGGAGATTTTCTCGTTCTATGGAGTATGTTATGTCGTAATTCAAACTGACTTAAGGGAAGAAATAACTTGGGGAGTTTAACATCCTCGCCCGATTCGAGAGCAAAAATAACAGCTGACCAATATGGGTCGCGTCGTTGCTCATCTTCCAGCTGCGAAAGAGTGAATGTTGATACAGGCATAACTGGTGCTATATTTCTTGACAGAGCGTCGGCGACAACATTCGCCCTCCCAGGTAAATACCTAAATTCGGGGTCAAACTCTGGAATTGTCAGATACCAGCGTGCTAATCTGCCTGATAAGTTTCTGCCATGGAACAGTTCGGTGACTGCCGCATGATCAGTAAAAACAGTTATCTTGTAGCCAAAGATAATGTCTTTGAACTTCTTAAGTGCCCACACAACGGCTAACGTTTCTAAATGCGTCACCGAATAACGTGTTTCAGCATCGATTAGTTTGCGACTTACAAATGCTATCACTCTAAACTTCCCACGCGTGTCCTCTTGCATGAGCACTGCTCCGACTCCAATTCCGGAAGCGTCAGTACAGAGAGTGAAAGGTTGAGTGTAGTCTGGGAATGCTAGAACCGGGGCATTGGTTAGCGCTGTCTTCAATGCCGTAAAACTTTCCTCGTGTTCAGCATCCCATATAAACACTGCATCTTTTTTTGAGCAACCTCGTTAGGGGCGATGCTAATGTTGCATAGTCCTTGATAAAGGAACGATAATAACCAGATAATCCGAGAAAGCTACGCACATGATCATTTGAGGTAGGACGCGGGAACTGAGATACAGCTTTGACTTTATCATTAACTGTGTGTATGCCCTCACCGTCGACTACATGACCAAGGAAATGGATTCTGGATTTTAAAAACTCGCACTTTGAGAGTTTTATTTTGAGTCCTGCTGTGGAAAGTTTGGCCAAAACTTCACGCAGTTTTATCAGATGGGAATCAACGTCCTTACTGACTACTATTAGATCATCCAAATAAGCGCAGACTGTGTTACCAATTAGTCCGGCAAACAGGGTGTTGATCATTCTTTGAAATGTTAGTGGGGCATTTCTGAGACCAAATAGCATTCGTAGAAACTCAAAGTGGCCTAGAGGCGTGCTAAATGCCGTGATTTCTCGTGATTTTTCATCGAGTGGTATTTGCCAATACCCACTAAGCAAATCTAAGTTGCTAAATACCGCATTATCCCTGCCTAAGGATTGCAATATGTCACTCAAGATAGGCATTGGGTACCTATCAGGGATTGTTTGATCATTTACGCGCCTGAAATCTATGACAGGGCGCCATCCACCATCCTTTTTCGGGACGAGGAATAATGGGCTATTAAAGGGGGATTTTGAGTGTCTAATGACATTCTCATCTAACATACCCTGTACCATATCTTGCACTACAGCGCGCTGGCTATGAGGTAGTCTATAAGCTGGTACGTAAATAGGGTTGGTTCCTTCCTTAAACGCTATATGATGGGATGTTAAATCTGTCTGACCTAGCGTTTCCCCTGGCAAGGCTACTATTTCTGTAGTCGGCAAGCAGCTCTAACAGGCGTGTCTTGCCCTGAGGATGATCGATCACCTTGACATGTGGTGCTATTTGATCTATCCTGGCCAGTCGAGTCTGTTGGCAATTCGCAACAATACCTCGAATTAGGAATTCATTTGGTTGCACTCCGACATTGCTGTGATATCTAGAAAATCACACACATAACATCCTTTCTATAATTTCTTGATAATGTGAAATTGCTCCCGCAATCCCGTAGACTTGTGTGTGTGTGTACCACAGTAGACACAGCTGATTCCAAGGTCCGGTGATTGGGTCAATGCTCACAAAAATCCTGAGTACAGCAAACCACCGCTAATTGTCACACAACGTCATCCACAACACCATACCTCAGAATGCTGAGACCATCTCTCAGACCGGATGTGTCATCATCACTAGGGTGGGTGCTGGGTGCTGGTAAATGGGGGTTGTTCACGCCATACGAAAGAATTTTGTTGACAGGATGTTGGTTGATGAGTCGTCTCAACAACTGCAGTCACGTCCTGTCACACCCTGGGCAGTGAACGAATCATTTGCAGAAACTAATGTTCACTTCAGCTCACAAGATTGTTGCGTTGGTGAATTCCTCATTCTAGTAATGGAGAGTACTCTTCAACATTGCAGGTACTATCTTCCAACTCTTGCTGCTGTAATCACGCTGGGAAGGTGTGTGGTTGAGGTCGAGAGATATCTCTGACGCAAGATCCGCCTTCCTCTTAATAGGATTGGTAGACAACACTTTCGTCCTAGCGGTGAGCATAGGTTCAGAATGACTCATTGCTGTGTAGGAAACACCTTTAAACGTAACACTATTATTACGTGGATGAACATCTATCATGTTCTTTCGAAGAGTTGGTAGACCAAGTAACCCGTCAGCTGGCAAATTGAACTGCTGAACTATATAAAAGTCCGCGTAGAAGGACGTACCACGTCTTGAGAATCTGAGTGGTAACGTCACCATTCCTTTGATGCTCAGCTGAGTACCTGAAACTCCTTCGAGCTCAGCGTTACTAGGCCTCCATTTGAATTTGCGGTGAGGAAATTTACGTTGTAACTCGTGATATGATGTCAAGGCCAATACATTAGCGCAAGCACCTGTGTCTATATCAAGAGCCAATCTGGTATTATCCACTCACACCGGCACTGACAACACTTCCACTTTTCTAAGCGCCGCTATTAATGAGGCCGCTATAGAAGTGCTGTGAGGAGGGGCGGGAATTACCCTATCTATCCCTCTCCTTGCGGTAGTGTGCGCTGGTCTTCCCCCGATGACTTGTCCTGGGGACGTTTCTGCTTGCGCCTATACGACACCTCCGTTTCACTTAGGTCCACTCCCCTAGCCTTTATTAGTATATCCCACTCATGTGAACTATGAGATGTCGATTTGTGAAGAGCGCTCCATTTGCGCACTTTCTGGGTAGGAGGAGGAAGTGCTGCTTTGGCTACCTCTCTGTTTGACCTTGAGAATGGCTTTGCACCGGGTGTGGCCTTAAAATTAGCACTATTACCTCGGAGCTGAAAACAATCTTCCATTACGTGGCCACGTTTATTACAATGTGCGCATCGTAACGATGTTTTCTGTTTATATGTTAGGCGGGGAGGAGCGATCGGAGCTAAGTGTGTCGCATAAGGAGTCTGGGAGTGAGGCATCTGTGACATCTGAAGTTGGCTGGGGTTGTGGTGACGTCACTGAGGGCTGCGCCAGTAAGGGGCCCGTAGCCTGGGGACAGAGCTTGTTTGTGTATTCCACCATATCGAAGGGTGGTTCATACTGTACTTCCTGTGCCTGGCTATATAAGGGAACACGGACGGAAAGAAGAAAACTTATTAGTTCTATCAATGTTTCCACATTGTCCCGTGGCATATCACCCCGTGAGTTGTACCAGCCTGATGACCGGAAGGTCGCTTGCATGTCCTGGCGAACCTCGCCAGCGATGTCAACAGCGTCAACGGGTGTTTCGTTTCGTATACCTGGAATACAGCGTTCCAACCATCTGAAGATCCATTGCAGTTGGCCCAGCTGTGACCTACCCCCAAAAATCCCAATTAGCGTTCGCTTGAACTTTTCATAGTCAGGGCTTTGTAAACCAAACGCATTTAAACGACTGCCTGCATAGGAACCCTGCGTTATATGGGAACGTACATATGCTTTCTTTTCTTCGTCAGTCGTTATGTGACTATTGCGCATGCTATGTTCACATGCACGAATAAAATGTGCGACCCTATAATCGTCTTGTCCCGTGAAATTACGAACATAATCACCGCGCTGCATGATATTAATAACATTATCAGCTTTAGGTTTGGTAGTAGTACTGGTGTGAGGTTTAGAAGATGCCATTTTAGTGTTAGTATTAAGCAAATTAGTATTCTTACTCTTAACAGAAGGCTGGGTTAATAAGGTTGTTACGGATTTAGCAACAGACACACTATCACCTGTAACAGGGGTAACTGCTTTAGTATACTTAGGTGAGGTACTATAGTGATTACCAGACCGTAGGGTACGACGGTTTAAGTCGTCAAATGATTCGTCTATAACTTTCTCACTACTTCCTACCGACTCATTTAACTGTGTTCCATACTCAAAATCTATGTCAGTCTGGGCTTGATCATCGATGAGTTGGTTATCAGCAAACAGTTGCGCTAGGCTTTCGATTTCATCTACATTAGACATGGGAAACTTAGAAATTATCTATTAGCCCCCTTGGGTCAATGAATACTTAACAGTAAGTAGATCACTTGCCTCTCATTTACAAGACAAATGAATATGTTTTGTAGTTAATTATTAAACTATCAATAAGTAGACAGACACTTACAAACTACTGTAAATTATAGGATTTTAATACATTAATCTTACATTCGACACTTTATCATTGAAATAATTCTATCCGACGAACCTATCGGTGTGAAGATATCTCTCGAACGTGTTCATGTGTGTAGAACTATGTAATTTAAATACCTATTTATACAGAGTAGTACGTCTGTATAGAAAATGTGATCCTTCAAGAGTTCTGAGTGGAGAGGTGGGTGGAGTGAGGGTGGGGCCTCTTCCTAGGATGCGTGCGCTGCTGCTGGTTTCCTTGGCAACGAGAAGACGCTTCTGCTTTGGTAAGAGACGAGTCCACTTGAAATACCTGTAGGTGAGTTCCTCCTCCGGCGATCAGAAAACTGATGATTGGTTATCACACTGGTCGTGCTGGTTCGCTGGCGAAAACTGCCGTGTGCCAATTCTTCACAGTCCACGTATATATGGAGATCTGTATGATGACACCGGAATTCGTAATTCGCGCTGACGACACAACAATACTGCTCAGCTGCTAGTGAAATACCAATTGAATTCCAGGTTACGAAACTGTTGTTCAACACTGCAACACTGTAATGTCTAGGAATGCTGAGTGGAGTCTATCTCAACCGGCTCAATCTGGATATGTACCAACAGGCTGTAATATTTGTATATTACGAATTCTGCACGTATTTGTATGTGACAGAGATAAGGAGCGCTCACTACATATCGTCTCAATACGGGATATAGTTTTAAACACTCGGATTATGTAACGCGTCACTGCTGTGTGGTTTCTTGTTTTTCACAAGACACAGACGGATGATACGACTACCAGTTTGAAGAATCCGTACACACCGCTTACCACCTATATGAATCGGCTGCTTGTCCAATTAACCAGTCCGTTCACACATATTTATATTTGGGTTTTAAGTAACGAAACCCAAATGGTAGTTCCTTTGTTTTATTATAAAAGGTTGTATATATAATTCCTGAGTGTATATCAACCGTAAGTCTCACTGTCTAGGAGTGAATGAGAAAGGGACGGCGTTTATGTATGATAAACGTTAGGTCACGTCCTTACGATATGAGTTGTGGTGAGCTACTGAAGCTTAGGGGCATCGCAGTGCGTGCTTACAAAAATGCTGAGCTATGGGTCTCGCCCTCTTGGGTAAGTTGCCCGCTCACGTGTCAATCTCATGTCTTACTCATAGACAGTGGAAAGTTACAGGGTGGTGAATCTGAATATAATATCAGATGTATTGACCCATTTATATAATATGTTCTGTTGATGAGACAGGGGCCTATTACACCAAGAAACGGAGTGTGAGGTGCGGGCACCCCTTCACATGACCCTGGGTGTGAGGGCCGGGCACCCATTCAGTGCCATGAATCGGGGTGTGAGGGCCGGGCACCCCTTCAGCACCATGACCCGGGGTGTGAGGGCTGGGCATGATTTCAGTGCCATGAATCGGGGTGTGAGGGCCGGGCACCCCTCTACCACCATGATCCGGGGTATGAGGGCCGGGCACCCCTTGAGTGCTATGACCCGGGATGTGAGGGCCGGGCACCCTTTCAGTGACATGACCCGGGGTGTGAGGACCGGGAACCCCTTCAATGACATGAACCTGGAGTGTGTGGGCCGGGCACCCTTTGAGTGCCATGACCCGGGGTGTGAGGGCCCGTCACTCCTTCAGTGCCATGACCCGGGATGTGAGGGCCGGGCAACCCTTCAGCACTATGACCTGGGGTGTGAGGGCCGGGATCGATTACCAGTGCCAAGAATCGGGGTGTGAGGTCCGGGCACCCCTCAAGCACCATGACCCAGAGTATGAGGGCCGGGCACCCCTTTAATGACATGACCCGTGGTGTGTGGTCCGGGCCCCCTTTCAGTGCCATGAACCGGGGTGTGAGGGACGGGCACCCGTTTAGGTCTATAACCAGGGGTGTGAGGGCCGGGCACACCTTCAGTGCCATGGCCAGGGGTGTGACGGCTGGGCACCGCTTCAGTGCCATGACCCGGGATGTGAGGGCCAGGCACCCCTTCAGTGACATGACTAGGGGCGTCAGGGCCGGGCACCCCTTCAGTGCCATGAGCCGGGTGTGAGGGCCGGGCACTCCTTCAGTGCCATGAAACGGGGTGTGAGGGTCGGGCACCCTTACAGAGCTATGAACCGGGGTGTGATGGCCGGGCACCTCTTCAGCTCCATGCCCCGTGGTGTGAGCGCCGGGAACCGCTTCAACCCCATGGCTTGGGGTGTGAGGGCCGGGCACCCCTTTAGGTCCATGAGCCGGGGTATGAGGGCCGTGCACCGCTTCAGTGACATGACCCGGGGTGTGAGGGCCAGGCACCCCTTTAGTGACATGTCCCGGGGTGTGAGGGCCGGGCACCCTTTCAGTGCCATGAAACGGGATGTGAGGGCTGGGCACCCCTTCAGTGCCATGAAACGGGGTGTGAGGGCCGGGATCGATTTTAGTTCCATGAATCGGGGTGTGAGGGCCGGGCATCCTTCCAGCACCATGACCCGGGGTATGAGGGCCGAACACCCCTTCAGTGCTATGACCCAGAGTGTGAGGGCCGGGCACCCTTTCACTGACTTGACCCGGGGTGTGAGGGCCGGGCACCCCTTCAGTGCCATGTCCAGGGGTGTGACGGCCGGGCACCGCTTCAGTGCCATGACCTGGGGTGTGAGGGCCGGGAACCCCTTCGGTGCCATGACCAAGTGTGAGGCCTGGCACCCCTTCGGTGCCATGGCAAAGGGTGTGTTTGCAGGCACTTTCAGTGCCGCGGGAAACGGGGTGTGAGGGCAGACTCGATTTTATTTCCATGAATCAGGGGTGTGAGGCCGGGCATCCCTCAGCACCCTGACCCCGGGGAGTATGAGGCCGGGCACCCCTTCAGTGCTATGACCCGGGGTATGAGGGCCGGGCACCCCTTCAGTGCTATGACCCGGGGTGTGAGTGCCGGGCACCCTTTCAGTGACATGAACCTGGAGTGTGTGGGCCGGGCACCCTTTGAGTGCCATGACCCGGGGTGTGAGGGCCCGTCACTCCTTCAGTGCCATGACCCGGGATGTGAGGGCCGGGCAACCCTTCAGCACTATGACCCGGGGTGTGAGAGCCGGGATCGATTTCAGTGCCAAGAATCGGGGTGTGAGGTCCGGGCACCCCTCAAGCACCATGACCCAGGGTATGAGGGCCGGGCACCCCTTTAATGACATGACCCGTGGTGTGTGGTCCGGGCCCCCTTTCAGTGCCATGAACCGGGGTGTGAGGGACGAGCACCCGTTTAGGTCTATAACCAGGGGTGTGAGGGCCGGGCACACCTTCAGTGCCATGGTCAGGGGTGTGACGGCTGGGCACCGCTTCAGTGCCATGACCCGGGATGTGAGGGCCAGGCACCCCTTCAGTGACATGACTAGGGGCGTCAGGGCCGGGCACCCCTTCAGTGCCATGAGCCGGGTGTGAGGGCCGGGCACTCCTTCAGTGCCATGAAACGGGGTGTGAGGGTCGGGAACCCTTACAGAGCTATGAACCGGGGTGTGATGGCCGGGCACCTCTTCAGCTCCATGCCCCGTGGTGTGAGCGCCGGGAACCGCTTCAACCCCATGGCTTGGGGTGTAAGGGCCGGGCACCCCTTTAGGTCCATGAGCCGGGGTATGAGGGCCGTGCACCGCTTCAGTGACATGACCCGGGGTGTGAGGGCCAGGCACCCCTTTAGTGACATGTCCCGGGGTGTGAGGGCCGGGCACCCTTTCAGTGACATGAAACGGGGTGTGAGGGCTGGGCACCCCTTCAGTGCCATGAAACTGGGTGTGAGGGTAGGGCACCCCTTCAGTGCCATGAAACGGGGTGTAAGGGCCGGGCATCCTTCCAGCACCATGACCCGGGGTATGAGGCGGAGCACCTTCAGTGCTATGACCCAGAGTGTGAGGCCGGGCATCCTTTCCTGACATGACCAGGGGTATGAGGCCAGGCACCCCTTCAGTGCCATGTCAGGGTGTGACGGCCGGGAACCTGCTTCAGTGCCATGACCTGGGGTGTGAGGGCCGGGAACCCCTTCAGTGACATGACCAGGAGTGTGAGGGCCTGGCACCCCTTCAGTGCCATGGCCAAGGGTGTGTTTGCCGCGTACCCTTTCATCGCCATGAAACGGGGGGTGAGGGCCGGGCTCGATTTAATTTCCATGAATCGGGGTGTGAGGGCCGGGCATCCCTCGAGCACCATGAACCGGGGTATGAGGGCCGGGCACCCCTTCAGTGCTATGACCCGGGGCGTGAGGGCCGGGCACCCTTTCACTGACATGACCCGGGGTGTGAGGGCCGGGCACCCCTTCAAAGACATGACCCGGAGTGTGGGCCGGCACCCTTCAGTGCCATGACCTGGGTAAGGGCTGGTGACTCTTCCAGTGCCATGGCCAGGGGTGTGACGGCCGAGAACCGCTTCATTGCCATAACCCGGGGTGTGACGGCCGGGCACCCTTTCAGCTCCATGACCCGTGGTGTGAGAGCCGTGAACCGATTCAACTCCATAACCTGGGGTGTGAGGGCCGGGCACCCTTTTAGGTCCATGACCCGGGGTTTGAGGGCCGTGCACCCCTTCAGCTCCATGACCCGGTATGTGAGGGCTGGGCATCCCTCCAGCACCATGGCCCGGGGTGTGAGGGCCGGGCACCCCTTCAGCTCCATGACCCGGTATGTGAGGGCTGGGCATCCCTCCAGCACCATGGCCCGGGGTGTGAGGGCCGGGCACCCCTCCAGCACCATGGCCCGGGGTGTGAGGGCCGGGCACCCCTTCAGTGTAATGAACCGGGGTGTCCTGGCCGGACACCCCTCCAGAACCATGGCCCGTGGTGTGAGGGCCGGGCACCCTTTCAGTACCATGAATCGGGGTGTAGGGCCGGGCACCACTTTAGGTACATGACCAGGGGTGTGAGGGCCGGGCACCTCATCAGTGCCATGACCCGGGCTGTGAGGGCCGGGCACTCCTTCAGTGACATGACCAGGAGTGTGAGGGCCTGGCACCCCTTCAGTGCCATGGCCAAGGGTGTGTTTGCCGGGTACCCTTTCAGTTTCATGACCCGAGGTGTGAGGACCGGGCACCCGTTTAGGTCTATAACCAGGGGTGTGAGGGCCGGGCACACCTTCAGTGCCATGGCCAGGTGTGTGACGGCCGGGCACCCCTTCAGCGACATGACCCGGGGTGTGAGGGCCGGGCACCCCTTCACATGACCCGGGGTGTAGGGCCGGGCACCACTTTAGGTACATGACCAGGGGTGCGAGGGCCGGGCACCTCATCAATGCCATGACCCGGGGTGTGAGGGCCAGGCACACCTTCAGTGCCATTGCCAGGGGTGTGTTTGCCGGGTACCCTTTCAGTGCCATGACCCGGGGTGTGAGGGCCGGGCACCCGTTTAGGTCTATAACCAGGGGTGAGAGGGCCGGGCACACCTTCAGTGCCATGGCTAGAGGTGTGACGGCCGGGCACCCCTTCAGTGACATGACCCGGGGTGTGAGGGCCGGGCACTATTTCAGGGCTATGAAATGGGGTGTGAAGGCCGGGCAACCCTACAGTGCTGTGAACCGGGGTGTGAGGGCCGGGCACCCCTTCTCATGACCCGGGGTGTGAGGGCCGGGCACCCTTTCAGTGCCATGACCCGGGATGTGAGGGCTGGGCAACCCTTGCTTGCACTATGACCCAGGGGTGTGAGGCGGGCTCGATTTCAGTACTATGAAATAGGGGTGTGAGCCAGGCAACCTACAGTGCTGTGAACCGGGGTGATGGCCGGGCACCCCTTCAGTGCCATGAATCGGGGTGTGAGGGCCGGGCACCCCTTCAGCGCCAAGACACGGGGTGTGAGGGCCGGCATCGATTTCAGTGCCATGAATAAGGGTGTGAGGGCCTGTCACCCCTCCAGCACCAAGACCTGAGGGTATGAGGGCCGGGCACCCCTTTAATGACATGACCCGTGGTGTGTGGTCCGGGCCCCCTTTTAGTGCCATGAACCGTGGTGTGGGGGACGGGCACCCGTTTAGGTCTATAACCAGGGGTGTGAGTGCCGGGCACACCTTCAGTGCCATGGCCAGGGGTGTGACGGCTGGGCACCGCTTCAGTGCCATTACCCGGGATGTGAGGGCCGGGGACCCCTTCAGTGACATGACAAGGGGCGTCAGGGCCGGGCACCCCTTCAGTGCCATGAGCCGGGGCGTGAGGGCCGGGCACTCCTTCAGTGCCATGAAACGGGGTGTGAGGGCCGGGCACCCTTACAGAGCTATGAACCGGGGTGTGATGGCCGGGCACCCCTTCAGCTCCATGCCCCGTGGTGTGAGCGCCGGGAACCGCTTCAACCCCATGGCCTGGGGTGTGAGGGCCGGGCACGCCTTTAGGTCCATGACCCGGGGTATGAGTGCCGTGCACCGCTTCAGTGACATGACCCGGGGTGTGAGGGCCAGGCACCCCTTTAGTGACATGTCCCGGGGTGTGAGGGCCGGGCACCCTTTCAGTGCCATGAAGCGGGGTGTGAGGGCTGGGCACCCCTTCAGTGCCATGAAACGGGGTGTGAGGGCAGTGCACCCCTTCAGTGCCATGAAACGGGGTGTGAGGGCCGGGCTCGATTTTAGTTCCATGAATCGGGGTGTGAGGGCCGGGCATCCTTCCAGCACCATGACCCGGGGTATGAGGGCCGGGCACCCCTTCAGTGCTATGACCCAGAGTGTGAGGGCCGGGTACTCTTTCACTGACATGACCCGGGGTGTGAGGGCCGGGCACCCCTTCAGTGCCATGTCCAGGGGTGTGACGGCCGGGCACCGCTTCAGTGCCATGACCTGGGGTGTGAGGGCCGGGAACCCCTTCAGTGACATGACCAGGAGTGTGAGGGCCTGGCACCCCTTCAGTGCCATGGCCAAGGGTGTGTGTGCCAGGTACCCTTTCAGTGCCATGAAACGGGGTGTGAGGGCCGGGCTCGATTTAATTTCCATGAATCGTGGTGTGAGGGCCGGGCATCCCTCCATCACCATATGCCCTGGGTATGAGGCCAGAGCACCCCTTCAGTCACGCTGCAGCCAGGGTGTGAGGCCAGGGCACCTCTCTGACATGACCCGGGTTGTGAGGGCCGTGCACCCCTTTAGTGACATGACCCGGGGTGTGATGTCCGGGCACCCCTTCAGCTCCATGACCCTGTATGTGAGGGCCGGGCACCCCTCTAGCACCATGGCCCGGGGTGTGAGGGCATGGCTCCCCTCCAGCACCATGGCCCGGGGTGTGAGGGTCGGGCACCCCTTCAGTGTCATGACCCGGGGTGTCAGGGCCAAAGACCCTTCCAGAACCATGGCCCGGGGTGTGAGGGCCGGGCACCCTTTCAGTGCCATGAATCGGGGTGTAGGGCGGGACACTACTTTAGGTACATGACCAAGGGTGTGAGGGCCGGACAAACCTTCAGTGCCATGGCCACGGGTGTGAGGGCCGGGCACCTCATCAGTGCCATGACCCGGGGTGTGAGGGCCGGGCACCACTTCAGTGCTGCCATGGCCAAGGGTGTGTTTGCCGGGTACCCTTTCAGTTTCATGACCCGAGGTGTGAGGACCGGGCACCCGTTTAGGTCTATAACCAGGGGTGTGAGGGCCGGGCACACCTTCAGTGCCATGGCCTGGTGTGTGACGGCCGGGCACCCCTTCAGTGACATGACCCGGGGTGTGAGGGCCGGGCACCCCTTCACATGACCCAGGATGTAGGGCCGGGCACCACTTTAGGTACATGACCAGGGGTGCGAGGGCCGGGCACCTCATCAATGCCATGACCCGGGGTGTGAGGGCCAGGCACACCTTCAGTGCCATGGCCAGGGGTGTGTTTGCCGGTTACCCTTTCAGTGCCATGACCCAGGGTGTGAGGGCCGGGCACCCGTTTAGGTCTATAACCAGGGGTGTGAGGGCCGGGCACACCTTCAGTGCCATGGCTAGGGGTGTGACGGCCGGGCACCCCTTCAGTGACATGACCCGGGGTGTGAGGGCCGGGCACTATTTCAGTGCCATGAAATGGGGTGTGAAGGCCTGGCAACCCTACAGTGCTGTGAACCGGGGTGTGAGGGCCGGGCACCCCTTCTCATGACCCGGGTGTGAGGGCCGGGCACCCCTTCAGTGCCATGACCCGGGATGTGAGGGCCGGGCAACCCTTCAGCACTATGACCCGGGGTGTGAGGGCTGGGCTCGATTTCAGTGCCAAGAATCGGGGTGTGAGGTCCGGGCACCCCTCAAGCACCATGACCCAGGGTATGAGGGCCGGGCACCCCTTTAATGACATGACCCGTGGTGTGTGGTCCGGGCCCCCTTTTAGTGCCATGAACCGTGGTGTGGGGGACGGGCACCCGTTTAGGTCTATAACCAGGGGTGTGAGTGCCGGGCACACCTTCAGTGCCATGGCCAGGGGTGTGACGGCTGGGCACCGCTTCAGTGCCATTACCCGGGATGTGAGGGCCGGGGACCCCTTCAGTGACATGACAAGGGGCGTCAGGGCCGGGCACCCCTTCAGTGCCATGAGCCGGGGCGTGAGGGCCGGGCACTCCTTCAGTGCCATGAAACGGGGTGTGAGGGCCGGGCACCCTTACAGAGCTATGAACCGGGGTGTGATGGCCGGGCACCCCTTCAGCTCCATGCCCCGTGGTGTGAGCGCCGGGAACCGCTTCAACCCCATGGCCTGGGGTGTGAGGGCCGGGCACGCCTTTAGGTCCATGACCCGGGGTATGAGTGCCGTGCACCGCTTCAGTGACATGACCCGGGGTGTGAGGGCCAGGCACCCCTTTAGTGACATGTCCCGGGGTGTGAGGGCCGGGCACCCTTTCAGTGCCATGAAACGGGGTGTGAGGGCTGGGCACCCCTTCAGTGCCATGAAACGGGGTGTGAGGGCAGTGCACCCCTTCAGTGCCATGAAACGGGGTGTGAGGGCCGGGCTCGATTTTAGTTCCATGAATCGGGGTGTGAGGGCCGGGCATCCTTCCAGCACCATGACTCGGGGTGTGAGGGCCGGGCACCCTTTCACTGACAGGACCCGGGGTGTGAGGGCCGGGCACCCCTTCAGTGCCATGTCCATGGGTGTGACGGCCGGGCACCGCTTCAGTGCCATGACCTGTTGTGTGAGGGCCGGGAACCCCTTCAGTGACATGACCAGGAGTGTGAGGGCCTGGCACCCCTTCAGTGCCATGGCCAAGGGTGTGTTTGCCGGGTACCCTTTCAGTGCCATGAAACGGGGTGTGAGGGCCGGGCTCGATTTTATTTCCATGAATCGGGGTGTGATGGCCGGGCATCCCTCCAGCACCATGACCCGGGGTATGAGGGCCGGGCACCCCTTCAGTGCTATGACCCGGGGTGTGAGGGCCGGGCACCCTTTCACTGACATGACCAGGAGGGCCAAACCTTCAAAGACATGACCTGGAGGTGGGCTGGGCACCTCTTTCAGTGCTATGACCCGTGTGAGGGCTGGTGACTCTTCAGTGCCATAACCTGGGGTGAGGGCCGGGCACCCCAGCACCAAGACCTGTGGTGGCCGAGCGGGTACCCCTCCGGTGCGCACCAGCGGCCCGGGTGTGAGGCTGGCACTTCTTCAGTACCATGAATCGGGGTGTAGGGCCGGGCACCACTTTAGGTACATGACCAGGGGTGTGAGGGCCGGGCACCTCATCAGTGCCATGACCCGGGCTGTGAGGGCCGGGCACCACTTCAGTGACATGACCAGGAGTGTGAGGGCCTGGCACCCCTTCAGTGCCATGGCCAAGGGAGTGTTTGCCGGGTACCCTTTCAGTTTCATGACCCGAGGTGTGAGGACCGGGCACCCGTTTAGGTCTATAACCAGGGGTGTGAGGGCCGGGCACACCTTCAGTGCCATGGCCAGGTGTGTGAACGGCCGGGCACCCCTTCAGTGACATGACCCGGGGTGTAAGGGCCGGGCACCCCTTCACATGACCCGGGGTGTATGGCCGGGCACCACTTTAGGTGCATGACCAGGGGTGTGATCGCCGGGCACCTCATCAGTGCCATGACACGGGGTGTGAGGGCCGCGCACACCTTCAGTGCCATGGCCAGGGGTGTGTTTGCCGGGTACCCTTTCAGTGCCATGACCCGGGGTGTGAGGGCCGGGCACCCGTTTAGGTCTATAACCAGGGGTGTGAGGGCCGGGCACACCTTCAGTGCCATGGCTAGGGGTGTGACGG
>NW_024741633.1:0-21314 GCF_018991925.1 Homarus americanus | reverse complement strand
TATTCTTCACGTAATTAGTGAAGGTCGGCTGTTCTCCACACTCCCTCCCCTTCCCCGTGTCCACGGCGGCCACCACACACGTAGCCAAAGATCCATTTACAAGCTCCTTACACGTGTCTGTGCGCCCCGCCCACCATTCTCCGGACACACACACATTTCATCCTGTCCTCGGATGGGCGTGTGACTTGTGGCAGGTGTCGTCGCCCTTACCTTACGACCCAAGACAATGTTTCTTACCTACCACTGTGTCGTACATTACTGCTGCCTTCCCTGCTGGCGGGGCACGTAGGTCGACCATCACACATAATGTTTACTTACAAAATACACAATAGTTTCCACCATTCAGGATGATGCAATAACTAACCTCTTGAGGATTTTTAGCTTTAATTATCGTCCTTCGAATGTTGTTGTTTAAACCAACGTCCTTAAAGATTTATAGCTTAAACCATCGTTAAAGGTTATAACAGCTGGGTTAAGTTCCCTGTCATCATCTTTTAGGATTTGGTTTGACATTAAAAATAACCATTATTCCCGTCTTTATATACAGCATTAACCCTAGGCCACATTATTCACCGTCTTGGCCACTAGTCTTGTTCATCATAGTTTAATACCGTCTCTTCACTATCCCGAGTTCAGACCAGTATCATCTGCATATCGAATATTTGATACTACGTTACCATTAACTTTTAGTCCTTCATCGTTTCTTATAACTTTTCTCATTATATATTTTTGATAGGTGATTATGCAGTCCTGGAGATAGCACGCAGCCCTTTCTAACTCCTTCCGAGGGTTAGGTTAGTTTAGGTTAAGTTAGGTTTTATTAATTAAGTAGATGATGATGATGTTAGGTTGTGTTAGGGATCTCTTGAAGACTAGGAGTCCCCGCATATTTCGCTTGGTGATTAAGTACCTTAACTCTAAACGGGGGGTTAGGCTAGTTTAAGTTAGATTGAGTTAGGTTAGGTTACGTTAGGTTAAATTGGATTAAATTGGGTTAGATTAGGTTTTAATTAGGTTAGGTTTGGTTAGGTTGAAACAAGGGATGGCTCCTTAACTTTATGATATCCGGTTAATGTTAGGATAAGTGTTATAAAGATAGGGCAGGTTAATGTTTGGTTTGGTTTGGTTAGGTTAGGTTTGCGTTATGTTAGGTTAAATTAGTTTAATGTTAGGTTAACTTAATGGACTAGGTGGCGAAACTGCGAATCATCCCCCCCCCCCTCCATCCCTCCCCACTCCACCTGCTGTTTGATAATTTTGATAAACGACCAAACAGGCAGACAGACAGAGATAAATACACGAATAAATATATAATGAAATGGACATACACTTAGACAGATGAATATATCAAATAGACAGATAGATAAATAGGCAGACAGACACAAGACCCCCCAGGTTGGTATGTCATGGTCCTTCAGTGTGTGGTGATAAATGGCTCGGGTCTTGTGTGTTCGTGGGTCTGCGGGTCTCTGAATTTTCTAAAAGTTATTATTACTTTTTCTTCGTCAGCAATGTATAGGAGTGATGCTCAAGGTTCCTTTATTAACGGTGGGTCTCTCTCTCTCTCTCTCTCTCTCTCTCTCTCTCTCTCTCTCTCTCTCTCTCTCTCATGATAAAAACTGATCGACTTGTACCTGTGGTTCTTGTTTGTGTTTTAATTGTTAATTAAATACAACTTTTTATCTTATTTCTAATTTCTACTGTTGTTCCAGCCACATGTTGTATTGTTAATAATAATAATAATAATAATAATAATAATAATAATATGGTAATAATAATAATAAAATAATGATGATAATAATAATAATTGAGACGATAATTATTAAAATATAGAGGCAGGAGGAGGAAGAGGGAAGGAATGATGATAGTTGAGAAGATGACAATGGTAGTGATAATGCTGGTTGTGGTAGTGATGGTAATATTACACACGTAACAATAATGGTTGCCCTTTGTGTACGAGGATGGCCGGCTCTAGAGCAACCTAGGCGTGAATTTGTTTAAGGTGTTAGAATCTGTCGCCAACACCACAACCACACCCTAAGTTAACGAGTTGTATGACCCAGTTTCAATGAATAGTCCGAGAAGACCGGACAACTCGGCAACTGCACTGGCTAAACCATTATTCCAGAATAAGATCCGCAAATCGATTAACATCCAGGTTCCCATTTACTGGTAAATAGAAAGCCAAATGACGTAAAAAAAAAATGCTCATAGTTTCACTCCGTCCGGGAATCGAACAGGGGTCCACTCTCTTGCAAGGCGAGTATGCTGACTATTACGCCACAGGTTGCCAAAATCACGTTTAGTAAAAATTTTTTTTTTTTTTCGTGCTGGTCAAGCCCCGACCAGAGGTTAGCTAGACCCCCGGACAACTCTTTCGGAGCTTGACCAGCACGTGGTATTGGTATTATTATCTCGACTTGATTATATGTTACAAATTCACTTGTGAGTTTTTCAATGTTTTGTTTTGTATAATATTTACTTATTCTAAGCTAAATGTTAACAAATAAATGACTTAAATAATACGAAAACAAACAAATAAATGCGGAACTCCATCTAATATATACTGTATGCTCCACTAAATAGGGATAATTGGCCATTAGTGATAACTTCTATGAATTTATCTTTTCTAGAAGCCTTTGACTGGCCATAAACGATCCTGTAGATCATAAATATACATATAAATGAATACCTTCATGCATAATGTAACCTGACCAGACCTAACCTAACTTAATCTAATCTAGCCTAACCTAATCTAACGTAACCTAACGTAATCTTGTCTTCTTCTTCTTCTTCTTCTTCTTCTCTTTATATCATCATCAACTAAATTGAAATTCAAACGCCTTAACCTTACACACTGTGACCCTGGGTTGGAGAGGGGGGATGGGGGAGGGCGGGGGAAGACTCACCTAAATCACCCAGCAGGCGCTTTGTGACACCCAACAAGTGACCTTTGGGTGGGAGCAGTTTTCTCGCCAGATCTAGACCAGTGGGCAGTGTTAACCCCCAAAGGTCCCCGAGGCAGGAGTGACCTTTGGGAAGTTTTGGGATTATAAATAGAGTTGTAGGAGGTGGTGGTGGAGGTGGTAGGTTAGTGAAGTCCTTGGTGGTGGTGGTTTGTTGAAGAGGGTCTGTTTTTTATTGTTTTTATGTTTGTTTGATTGTTTTTATGTATGTTTGTTTGTTTTATTGTTTGTTTGTATGTTTTATTGTTTGTTTGTTTTGTTTTATTCTTCGTTTGTTCGTTTTATTGTTTGTTTGATTGTTTGTTTGTTTTATTGTTTGTTGGTATGTTTGTTTGTTTTATTGTTTTTGCTTGTTTTATTGTTTTTTAGAATGATGTTTTTTGTGGTGTCATTATTGTTTGTGTTGTGTTGTTGCTTGCTTGTTTGTTTGTGATGTGTTGTTTGTTTCTGGTTGGTGTGAGAGAGAGAGAGAGAGAGTATCAACACAATTTCCATACCATATATTTACCAACAACTTTGTCATAACGTAACAGTGACCCAGGGACTCTCATGATAAAAAACTGATCGACTTGTACCTGTGGTTCTTGTTTGTGTTTTAATTGTAAATTTAATACAACTTTTTATCTTATTTCTAATTTCTACTGTTGTTCCAGCCACATGTTGTATTGTTAATAATAATAATAATAATAATAATAATACGGTATTTATAATAATAAAAATAATGATGATAATAATACTAATTGAGACGGTAATTATTAAAATATGGAGGCAGGAGGAGAAAGAGGGAAGGAATGATGATAGTTGAGAAAATGACAATAGTAGTGATAATGCTGGTTGTGGTAGTGATGGTAATATTATACACGTAACAATAATGGTTGCCCTTCGTGTACGAGGATGGCCGGCTCTAGAGCAACCTAGGCGTGAATTTGTTTAAGGTGTTAGAATCTGTCGCCAACACTACAACCACACCCCAAGTTAACGAGTTGTATGACCCAGTTTCAAGAAATAGTCCGAGAAGACCGGACAACTCGGCAACTGCACTGGCTAGCCATTATTCCAGAATAAGATCAGCAAATCGATTAACATCCAGGTTCCCATTTTCTGGTAAATAGAAAGTCAAATGACGTAAAAAAGAATGCTCATTGTTTCACTCTGTCCGGGAATCGAACACGGGTCCACTCTCTTGCAAGGCGAGCATGCTGACTATTACACCACAGGTTGCCAAAATCACGTTTAGTAACAAAAGTTTTTTTTTTTTTTTCGTGCTGGTCAAGCCCCGACCAGAGGTTAGCTAGACCCCCGGACAACTCTTTCGGAGCTTGACCAGCACGTGGTATTGGTATTATTATCTCGACTTGATTATATGTTACAAATTCACTTTATGAGTTTTTCAATGTTTTGTTTTGTATAATATTTACTTATTCTAAGCTAAATGTTAACAAATAAATGACTTAAATAATACGAAAACAAACAAATAAAAGCGGAACTCCACCTAATATATACTGTATGTTACACTAAATAGGGATAATTGGCCATTAGTGATAACTTCTATGTATTTATCTTTTCTAGAAGCTTTTGACTGGCCATAAACGATCCTGTAGATCATAAATATACATATAAATGAATACCTTCATGCATAATGTAACGTGACCAGACCTAACCTAACTTAACCTAATCTAGCCTAACCTAACCTAACGTAACCTAACGTAATCTAGCCTTGTTGTTGTTGTTGTTATTCTTTTTTTTTCTTCTTTTTCTTCTTCTTCTTCTTCTACCTCCTCCTCCTCCTCCTCCTCCTCCTCCTCCTCCTCTTCCTCCTCCTCCTCTGCATTATACCATCATCAACTAAATTAAAATTCAAACGCCTTAACCTTACACACTGTGACCCTGGGTTGGAGAGGGGGGATGGGGGAGGGCGGGGGAAGACTCACCTAAATCACCCAGTAGGCGCTTTGTGACACCCAACAAATGACCTTTGGGTGGGGGCAGTTTTCTCGCCAGATCTAGACCAGTGGGCAGTGTTAACCCCCAAAGGTCACCGAGGCAGGAGTGACCTTTGGGAAGTTTTGGGATTATAAATAGTGTTGTAGGAGGTGGTGGTGGAGGTGGTAGGTTAGTGAAGTCCTTCGTGGTGGTGGTTTGTTGAAGAGGGTCTGTTTTTTTTATTGTTTTTATGTTTGTTTGATTGTTTTTATGTATGTTTGTTTGTTTTATTGTTTGTTTGTTTTTTGTTTTATTGTTTGTTGGTATGTTTGTTCGTTTTATTGTTTTTGTTTGTTTTATTGTTTGTTTTTTAGAATGATGTTTTTTGTGGTGTCATTATTGTTTGTGTTGTGTTGTTGCTTGCTTGTTTGTTTGTGATGTGTTGTTTGTTTGTGGTTGGTGTATGTGTGTGAGAGAGAGAGGGAGAGAGAGAGAGAGAGAGAGAGTATCAACACAATTTCCATACCATATATTTACCAACAACTTTGTCATAACGTAACAGTGAGCCAGGGACTCTCTCTCTCTCTCTCTCTCTCTCTCTCTCTCTCTCTCTCATGATAAAAAACTGATCGACTTATACCTGTGGTTCTTGTTTGTGTTTTAATTGTTAATTTAATACAACTTTTTATCTTATTTCTAATTTCTACTGTTGTTCCAGCCACATGTTGTATTGTTAATTATAATAACAATAATAATAATACGGTTTTTATAATAATAAAAATAATGATGATAATAATAATAATTGAGACGATAATTATTAAAATATGGAGGCAGGAGGAGGAAGTGGGAAGGAATGATGATAGTTGAGAAGATGACAATAGTAGTGATAATGCTGGTTGTTGTAGTGATGGTAATATTACACACGTAACAATAATGGTTGCCCTTTGTGTACGAGGATGGCCGGCTCAGAGCAACCTAGGCGTGAATTTGTTGAAGGTGTTAGAATCTGTCGCCAACACCACAGCCACACCCTAAGTTAACGAGTTGTATGACCCAGTTTCAATGAATAGTCCGAGAAGACCGGACAACTCGGCAACTGCACTGGCTAACCATTATTCCAGAATAAGATCCGCAAATCGATTAACATCTAGGTTCCCATTTACTGGTAAATAGAAAGCCAAATGTCGTAAAAAAAAAAAATGCTCATAGTTTCACTCCGTCCGGGAATCGAACAGGGGTTCGATTACGCCACAGGTTGCCAAAATCACGTGTAGTAAAAAAATTTTTTTTTTTTTTTTCGTGCTGGTCAAGCCCCGACCAGAGGTTAGCTAGACCCCCGGACAACTCTTTCGGAGCTTGACCAGCACGTGGTATTGGTATTATTATCTCGACTTGTTTATATGTTACAAATTCACGTGTGAGTTTTTCAATGTTTTGTTTTGTATAATATTTACTAATTCTAAGCTAACTTTTAACAAATAAATGACTTAAATAATACGAAAACAAACAAATAAAAGCGGAACTCCACCTAATATATAGTGTGTTACACTAAATAGGGATAATTGGCCATTAGTGATAACTTCTATGTATTTATCTTTTCTAGAAGCCTTTGACTGGCCATAAACGATCTTGTAGATCATAAGTATACATATAAATGAATACCTTCATGCATAATGTAACCTGACCAGACTGAACCTAACTTAACCTAATCTAGCCTAACCTAACCTAACGTAACCTAACGTAATCTAGCATTCTTCTTGTCCTCCTCCTCCTCCTCCTCCTCCTCCTCCTCCTCCTCCTCTGCATTATATCATCATCAACTAAATTAAAATTCAAACGCCTTGACCTTACACACTGTGACCCTGGGTTGGAGAGGGGGGATGGGGGAGGGCGGGGGAAGACTCACCTAAATCACCCAGCAGGCGCTTTGTGACATCCAACAAGTGACCTTTGAGTGGGGGCAGTTTTCTCGCCACATCTAGACCAGTGGGCAGTGTTAACCCCCAAAGGTCACCGAGGCAGGAGTGACCTTTGGGAAGTTTTGGGATTATAAATAGTGTTGTAGGAGGTGGTGGTGGAGGTGGTAGGTTAGTGAAGTCCTTGGTGGTGGTGGTTTGTTGAAGAGGGTCTGTTTTTTTTATTGTTTTTATGTTTGTTTGATTGTTTTTATGTATGTTTGTTTGTTTTATTGTTTGTTTGTATGTTTTATTGTTAGTTTGTTTTGTTTTATTCTTCGTTTGACCGTTTTATTGTTTGTTTGATTGTTTGTTTGTTTTATTGTTTGTTGGTATGTTTGTTTTATTGTTTTTGTTTGTTTTATTGTTTGTTTTTAGAATGATGTTTTTGTGGTGTCATTATTGTTTGTGTTGTGTTGTTGCTTGCTTGTTTGTTTGTGATGTGTTGTTTGTTTGTGGTTGGTGTGTGTGTGTGAGAGAGAGAGAGACACAGAGAGAGAGAGAGAGAGAGAGAGAGAGAGAGAGAGTATCAACACAATTTCCATACCATATATTTACCAACAACTTTGTCATAACGTAACAGTGAGCCAGGGACTCTCTCTCTCTCTCTCTCTCTCTCTCTCATGATAAAAAACTGATCGACTTGTACCTGTGGTCCTTGTTTGTGTTTTAATTGTTAATTTAATACAACTTTTTATCTTATTTCTAATTTCTACTGTTGTTCCAGCCACATGTTGTATTGTTAATAATTATAATAATAATACGGTATTTATAATAATAAAAATAATGATGATGATAATACTAATTGAGACGATAATTATTAAAATATGGAGGCAGGAGGAGGAAGAGGGAAGGAATGATGATAGTTGAGAAGATGACAATAGTAGTGATAATGCTGGTTGTGGTAGTGATGGTAATATTACACACGTAACAATAATGGTTGCCCTTTGTGTACGAGGATGGCCGGCTCTAGAGCAACCTAGGCGTGAATTGGTTTAAGGTGTTAGAATCTGTCGCCAACACCACAGCCACACCCTAAGTTAACGAGTTGTATGACCCAGTTTCAATGAATAGTCCGAGAAGACCGGACAACTCGGCAACTGCACTGGCTAACCATTATTCCAGAATAAGATCCGCAAATCGATTAACATCTAGGTTCCCATTTACTGGTAAATAGAAAGCCAAATGTCGTAAAAAAAAATGCTCATAGTTTCACTCTGTCCGGGAATCGAACAGGGGTCCACTCGCTTGCAAGGCGAATATGCTGACTATTACACCACAGGTTGCCAAAATCACGTTTAGTAAAAATTTTTTTTTTTTTTCGTGCTGGTCAAGCCCCGACCAGAGGTTAGCTAGACCCCCGGACAACTCTTTCGGAGCTTGACCAGCACGTGGTATTGGTAATATTATCTCGACTTGATTATATGTTACAAATTCACTTGTGAGTTTTTCAATGTTTTGTTTTGTATATTATTTACTTATTCTAAGCTAAATGTTAACAAATAAATGACTTAAATAATACGAAAACAAACAAATAAAAGCGGAACTCCACCTAATATATACTGTATGTTACACTAAATAGGGATAATTGGCCATTAGTGATAACTTCTATGTATTTATCTTTTCTAGAAGCTTTTGACTGGCCATAAACGATCCTGTAGATCATAAATATACATATAAATGAATACCTTCATGCATAATGTAACCTGACCAGACCGAACCTAACTTAACCTAATCTAGCCTAACGTAACCTAACGTAACCTAACGTAATCTAGCCTTGTTGTTGATTATTGTTGTTGTTGTTCTTCTTTTTTCTTCTTTTTCTTCTTCTTCTTCTTCTTCTTCTCCCTCCTCCTCCTTCTCCTCCTCCTCCTCCTCCTCTGCATTATACCATCATCAACTAAATTAAAATTCAAACGCCTTAACCTTACACACTGTGACCCTGGGTTGGTGATGGGGGAGGGCGGGGGAAGACTCACCTAAATCACCCAGCAGGCGCTGTGTGACACCCAACAAATGACCTTTGGGTGGGGGCAGTTTTCTCGCCAGATCTAGACCAGTGGGCAGTGTTAACCCCCAAAGGTCACCGAGGCAGGAGTGACCTTTGGGAAGTTTCGGGATTATAAATATAGTTGTAGGAGGTGGTGGTGGAGGTGGTAGGTTAGTGAAGTCCTTGGTGGTGGTGGTTTGTTGAAGAGGGTCTGTTTTTTTTATTGTTTTTATGTTTGTTTGATTGTTTTTATGTATGTTTGTTTGTTTTATTGTTTGTTTGTTTTTTGTTTTCTTGTTTGTTTGTTTTATTGTTTTTGTTTGTTTTATTGTTTGTTTTTTAGAATGATGTTTTTTGTGGTGTCATTATGGTTTGTGTTGTGTTGTTGCTTGTTTGTTTGTTTGTGATGTGTTGTTTGTTTGTGGTTGGTGTGTGTGTGAGAGAGAGAAAGAGAGAGAGAGACACAGAGAGAGAGAGAGAGAGAGAGTATCAACACACTTCATACCATATATTTAACAACAACTTTGTCATAACGTAACAGAGCCAGGACTCTCTCTCTCTCATGATAAAAACTGGACGACTTATACCCAGGTTCTTTTGTGTTTTAATTGTTAATTTAATACAACTTTTTATCTTATTTCTAATTTCTACTGCTGTTCCAGCCACATGTTGTATTGTTAATAATAATAATAATAATACGGTATTTATAATAATAAAAATAATGATGATAATAATAATAATTGAGACGATAATTATTAAAATATGGAGGCAGGAGGAGGAAGAGGGAAGGAATGATGATAGTTGAGAAGATGACAATAGTAGTGATAATGCTGGTTGTGGTAGTGATGGTAATATTACACACGTAACAATAATGGTTGCCCTTTGTGTACGAGGATGGCCGGCTCAAGAGCAACCTACGCGTGGATTTGTTTAAGGTGTAAGAATCTGTCGCCAACACCACAACCAAAGTTAACGAGTTGTATGACCCAGTTTCAATGAATAGTCCGAGAAGACCGGACAACTCGGCAACTGCACTGGCTAACCATTATTCCAGAATAAGATCCGCAAATCGATTAACATCTAGGTTCCCATTTACTGGTAAATAGAAAGCCAAATGTCGTAAAAAAAATGCTCATAGTTTCACTCCGTCTGGGAATCGAACAGGGGTTCGATTACACCACAGGTTGCCAAAATCACGTTTAGTAAAAAAAAATTTTTTTTTTTTTTTCGTGCTGGTCAAGCCCCGACCAGAGGTTAGCTAGACCCCCGGACAACTCTTTCGGAGCTTGACCAGCACGTGGTATTGGTATTATTATCTCGACTTGTTTATATGTTACAAATTCACGTGAGTTTTTCAATGTTTTGTTTTGTATAATATTGACTAATTCTAAGCTAACTTTTAACAAATAAATGACTTAAATAATACGAAAACAAACAAATAAAAGCGGAACTCCACCTAATATATACTGTGTTACACTAAATAGGGATAATTGGCCATTAGTGATAACTTCTATGTATTTATCTTTTCTAGAAGCCTTTGACTGGCCATAAACGATCCTGTAGATCATAAGTATACATATAAATGAATACCTTCATGCATAATGTAACCTGACCAGACCTAACCTAACTTAACCTAATCTAGCCTAACCTAACCTAACGTAACCTAACGTAATCTAGCATTCTTCTTGTTCTTGTTCTCCTCCTCCTTCTCCTCCTTCTCCTCTTCCTCCTCCTCCTCCTCCTCCTCCTCTGCATTATATCATCATCAACTAAATTAAAATTCAAACGCCTTGACGTTACACACTGTGACCCTGGGTTGGAGAGGGGGGAGGGCGGGGGAAGACTCACCTAAATCACCCAGCAGGCGCTTTGTGACACCCAACAAGTGACCTTTGGGTGGGGGCAGTTTTCTCGCCAGATCTAGACCAGTGGGCAGTGTTAACCCCCAAAGGTCACCGAGGCAGGAGTGACCTTTGGGAAGTTTTGGGATTATAAATAGAGTTGTAGGAGGTGGTGGTGGAGGTGGTAGGTTAGTGAAGTCCTTGGTAGTGGTGGTTTGTTGAAGAGGGTCTGTTTTTTTTATTGTTTTTATGTTTGTTTGATTGTTTTTATGTATGTTTGTTTGTTTTATTGTTTGTTTGTATGTTTTATTGTTTGTTTGTTTTGTTTTATTCTTCGTTTGTTCGTTTTATTGTTTGTTTGATTGTTTGTTTGTTTTATTGTTTGTTGGTATGTTTGTTTGTTTTATTGTTTTTGTTTGTTTTATTGTTTGTTTTTTAGAATGATGTTTTTTGTGGTGTCATCATTGTTTGTGTTGTGTTGTTGCTTGCTTGTTTGTTTGTGATGTGTTGTTTGTTTGTGGTTGTTGTGTGTGTGAGAGAGAGAGTATCAACACAATTTCCATACCATATATTTACCAACAACTTTGTCATAACGTAACAGTGAGCCAGGGACTCTCTCTCTCTCTCTCTCTCTCATGATAAAAAACTGATCGACTTGTACCTGTGGTTCTTGTTTGTGTTTTAATTGTTAATTTAATACAACTTTTTATCATATTTCTAATTTCTACTATTGTTCCAGCCACGTGTTGTATTGTTAATAATAATAATAATAATAATAATAATAATAATAATAATAATAATACGGTATTTATAATAATAAAAATAATGATGATAATAATACTAATTGAGACGATAATTATTAAAATATGGAGGCAGGAGGAGGAAGAGGGAAGGAATGATGATAATTGAGAAGATGACAATAGTAGTGATAATGCTGGTTGTGGTAGTGATGGTAATATTACACACGTAACAATAATGGTTGCCCTTTGTGTACGAGGATGGCCGGCTCTAGAGCAACCTAGGCGTGAATTTGTTTAAGGTGTTAGAATCTGTCGCCAACACCACAGCCACACCCTAAGTTAACGAGTTGTATGACCCAGTTTCAATGAATAGTTCGAGAAGACCGGACAACTCGGCAACTGCACTGGCTAACCATTATTCCAGAATAAGATCCGCAAATCGATTAACATCCAGGTTCCCATTTACTGGTAAATAGAAAGCCAAATGACGTAAAAAAAAAATGCTCATAGTTTCACTCCGTCCGGGAATCGAACAGGGCTCCACTCGCTTTCAAGGCGAGTATGCTGACTATTACACCACAGGTTGCCAAAATCACGTTTAGTAAAAAAAAATTTTTTTTTTTTTTTCGTGCTGGTCAAGCCCCGACCAGAGGTTAGCTAGACCCCAGGACAACTCTTTCGGAGCTTGACTACCCTAACTTAAACTAACCTAATCTAAACTAACTAACCTACATAATGAATTAAGCTCTCATAGTCCAGTAGCCATCAGGCGAGACAGACATTACATCTTACCTGACAAACAATACCAATTTACCTCCATTTCTTCCCAATATATCTCACAAGTCGTCATATTAAACGAGAATCTTAATCACGAGCAGCATTGAATTACTTCCAAGCGTAAATACTGGCACGGAAACTTGTGAATCTTTCTCAATGTGGTTTATAAGTATCTGAGCAGTAATACAAGTCCAAATACACCAGTGACATGTATCTTCCCACACGTGAGTACATCAACAAGAACCACTGGACTCTGAGCTGAGCCAAACCTCGAGTGAACGTCATCCTCCAACTTGAGTTTGACACTTAGCTATCCAATCTCCCACAACGCTTTATGTCTTCAGCCGTTGTTGCTCTGACATGGAACTAGTGGTCCTTCACTTTATAAAGATCGTGGATTAATTTATTGTAAGAGAATAATTAGCTTATATGGAAGGTGAATTAGTTTTTATGAGACCAGAATTAGTTTATATAGGCCTAGAAGTAACTGTTTACAAGATATTAAAAGCAATTAATTTATACAGGTTGAAAACTAGTTGTAATAATATCCAAATTAACTTATACAGAACGAGAATTAGTTGAAGAAATACCTAAATTAATTGCAACAAAACAAGAATTAATCAATAGATGTCTAGAAGTTATTAAGTGTCATAGTTATTCTCACAGTGAACCTTTTGTGTGTGCACGAACTTATCTGTCACGTTATCTTCACCGCCCCCCTCCACACATACAGCCCCACACGTACTCATCGTTATTATTATCGTTGTCGTGGCTGTTGCTTTTTTTATCGCTGTCTTTATTATTTCTGACTTTATAATGGAGTAATCCACTAACTGCTGAATGGTGGTGGAACAACCCTAGGGTGTACCAGCAACCTGTCAAGGTGGTTTACGTTACAAAGATGATAACCTTATCATATCCTCTTATGACGTCATGGCTATAATGATTAGTTCCCCGATTACGTCACAGTTGGAATAAAAATACCCCTTCATGACGTCAAAGTTAGAATGATAAACTTCCCTAATGACGTCACAAATGAAATGATGACACCAAGTGATGTCGTAGCTAGAATGTTGACTCTTCTGATGACATCATAGCTGGAATAAAGACTTCCCTTTATGATGATATAGCTGGAATACTCTCTCCCTTATGACGTCATAACCGGATTGATGACTTAACTAATGACGTCAAAAATGAACAATAATAACAATACGCGAGCCAGAAGGCATCAAAGAGGCAACATTAATTATGATAATGTTGGAAGGTAATGTTTACAGCCGAGATGTAACTTAACTGCTAGTGACGGCGGATGTTAAATTTGAAGTCGCGTGAGCCTGGTAAAAATGTACATGTTTACTAGCCTGGTAGGGTGTGTCATACGGAGGCGAATTTTTTTTTTTTTGAGTTTGAAAAATCGGCCCATGGTATTAATGATGTAGTTCTATGTGCAGAATCATGTGATATCTTCAGATTTGAAAAGTTTTCATTTTTTCCTAGGTAAATTTTAACTTGAAATCTTATGAAATTTCAGTATTCCCACCCTTTTACCAACACCACTAAATAGCTTATTTAAAGTAAAGTAAATGTATCAGGTTAATTTATTAGGATGAAAATGATCCAGAATAGTGAAACGAATGCTCTTGACACATTTATTAAATTTAATATTCCTTTAGAAAACAAAATCATCAAATACAAAACCGGTTTTACTACTACGACCCGGTGTTGCTGCACACCATAGAGAACATGTCTTTCTTGCTTCTGTTTCTACTCATCACCTCCCTGCTGACCACCTGAGCTCGGATGTAGCCTTCCCTCCTCTCCTGGCTGTACACGTGACTGCTGGCCTCGCTCACTTGCTGTACACAACGCTCTATACTCTGGGTGTGCGAGGGCCAGGCAGGGACATGCATGGGGTTGTCCAGGAAAGCTCTGACTTGAACATTGGTGAGGCTGCAGGTAAGAGGGGGCTCACTGCCAGCCTGGATGTTATCCAGATCTATGAGATCAGTGAGGGGTCTTGGCACTAAATTGACTTCAGGTGCTGACCCTGAAGGAAGCGTCACCAACTGATTCGTCATGCCTGAATCCTCTCATAAGTCTACATATCCAAGATCTTTTGTTGCACTCTTCTCCCTCCTCCTCATCCTTACTGCAGAGCATTGTCTGCAAGAACTGCCTCGGGATAGGCATGGAAGATCTCCTCGATGCTATCACAATCTGAACAACCTTCCTTGGCTGGCTCACCTCAGGAGCTCAAGCTGGAAGAGAACATGCCTCGGACCTTCGGAGAACGATGACTTGACCTTGGTGTTGAACCAATTTGGCAAGTAGACACTCACGATGAATTGGACAATAAGTCTCAGGTTGTGAAGCTGGTTCCCTTTCAGTTTATGATGAGCGACCCAAATTCTGCAGAACCTGAGAGCCGTTGTGAGCCACCTAGAACGTGAGACTGGACCTATCTGCAGGTAAGCAATTCTATCAGGCATGACCCCAGTTTTGATGGCACTGCAAATCATGTAACCATAGTACTGGTCAGTACTCAGGTCGTCAATGACAGTATGTGCAAGCTCAACGAGTGGAGGGCCAACTGTGATTTTTTCAAAGCTCGGATTTATTTCTAACTCAGTGGCAGAGTCCAGCATCTTGCCAAGAGGACCAGACCATCTGTTGTTTGAAAGAGTCTTGCCATCCAGCTCCTGGATCAGATGTCTGAGTGGCAACTCGTTGGTGTGGAGGTCACAAACAATCCAGACCAGCTTCCTCCCAATCTTCCGCTCTATCCACTGTATGACCCCCCTTGCCACCCTGTGTTCGTGTTGGTGCTGTCCCCTCCAATGGCCTGCAGGGTCTGGTCTACGTTCCTCTCTCTGAGCCAGTTCGCAATGTTATCTGCCACTATCTCAGCTGGTTTCCTGATGTCATCTTTCTCTGGAGTGAAATGCCACAAATACTTCCCTCCTGGTTCACTGCAGCAGGAGTAGTGTTCCTCCTTCACCATGGCAGGGAACAACTTGTCAGAATCTCAGCTTTCATGGTGCTAGTCATCTTTCTCCCATCAAGAACAAACAATTGATTCCATTTTCTCTTATCCTTAATAAAACTCCTCTTGGGTTACTGACAAGTTTCTCCTGAAGCTCTCCTTGCTTTGTTATGATATCACCAGGTGAACATCATCAGGTGTTATCAAACCACCGTCAACCCAGGCAGCTGTTGCTATCTCTGCAGTTTCTCTGAGACCAGTGTGGTGTCGCATGCTGGCCAGAGCTATGCTCGGGATATCTTTCCTATTTCGAATCTTATGCCTGGAAGGTTTGGGATCATTATTTTCTGGGTTAGGGACAAAGTCACCATTCTCCTGGTTAGCACTCGGATCAGCCATGGGGAAGTCATTAAACTCTGAATCAGCTTGACTCCAATCATCGGCCTTTTTTACCCCACCCTGGGCCTTCTCAAGTCTCTTTTCCTCGGCAACTCTTCTCCTCTTCTGTCTCTCTGTGGCAGCCTCCTGTCTCTTGGACTCCGGAATATCTTGGCTAGAAATCATGAGAGCCCCTATACTGCCAGCCTTCTCTCTCTGTGCTTTGACAAATGCCAGTTCGATCACAGGAATCTTCAGTTCACGCTTGCAAATACAGGAGATGTGGGCCTCGGATTTACAGTCACGATCGCATCCAAACTTAGGACAGAGAACAATTGGGCACTTGCAAGTAATTATGTCAAATAACTGGTCCAGTTGCTTGGCAAAGCTGTTCTTAACTGCAAGTTTTCCTCTCCCAAGAGAGATATCTCTTGCCTTTTCCCAACTGGCTAGCAGTCTCTCACTAATCTTCTTCTGACTTGTTATGACTGGAGGCTTGAACTGAGCGTTATCAGAGGTATCGTTAAGACAGCCGGTTGTTATCATCATAAATGTCTTTGTTTGTAAGTTTTGGTTGTTCTTTTCACTGATTTGCCTGATTGAAAACACTGTATCCAAAGCATTTCAACGTAGGCAATCTGACTTCAGAGCTTCTCACCCAAGATAGTGACTGAGATGGCTGGATTTTTGCCCTTGTCCTGACAGTTGCCAGCCATCGCAACATTAAATTTATAAAATGCATCAGAATCTGAAACAGAAAAAAATATTGCGCTTGGGTTGTTAAAGAATGGGTCAGAAAAGCAATGTTCACTATTTAATTGTAATGCACTAATGCAGTTGTACGTTAGATTTTCGATAAATTTCACGCTAAAATTTACCTAGCAAAAGGTTGCAAAATATTGAAACTGAAATTATTTTCTGTTTATATACACTAAAATCTACCAAAAAAGTGATGGGCCATTAGTTTTAGCTGATCTTTCCTCCTATGACACACCCTACTACTATAATGTGTGTTAGTAGAGTGAAAGATATGTGTTTACGTTATCCCATATCATAATTTCTGTTTTCTTCTTTCACGCTTGGTGGTCTGAAAGAAAACGATAAATTACCGTAAACAGTAATAAATGTTCAGTGGTAATGCCCTTTTGAGGCGCTTTTGTAATTTAAGCCATTTTTATGCCACTTTTTTCGGCACTTTGAATATTATTTGCAAGATGCCTAGGAAGAGAAGACCCAGAAAAAACATACAGGTGATAAAGAAGATGGTACCCAGTGGTGAGGTAATTGTTTCCGGTAAAAGCCTATCTCATTATCATTGAACAAGAGAGTTGAGACTTACATAGGTGTATCCTTGTGTTTTCTGTTAGTTTCATAGTAAATTTCAAATCTTTAATAAGTGGATCAAGCGTTAATGGTATTTAATTTTGTATCTCCTGTATCGAAAATTTCACATTTCAGGCCTGGTGTCCTTTACTATACCTCGTATTTATGGATGAATTTTAACCATACAGATGTTATTTTAATCAGCTACTAAAGGTGCAAACATTTATAGCTTCTGTTTCTCTTAAGGTTCTGAATTTATAATTGCTATTTTCTTTTAGTAATTTAAAATTTAAAATTTTTATACCCCAATAAATACAGCTCAATTCACAAAATTTAAAGGATTAAGTTGTTTCTCTTTAAATTTAGAACAAAATAGTCTTGAAATGGTTCAACTTCTCCATAAAACGAAAAGTATTAAAGTGTCGTTTAGAACGCTCATTACCCTCTTTAGAATAATGATCACACACCCACACTACTACTACTACTACTACTTTTTTTTTTTTAAAACGTGGCCTCCAGCCTCCCCCAATAGCCACACCTTCGCCGCCATTTATTTACCTTAATATTAAATATCCTAATACATAAGAAGCTATCCTATCTGTGTTAAATTAGTTGAGTTTTGATCCATGGCATCTAGTGATTGTAGCCTCAAGAATACATTCATAGTTGTCGGAGAGGGCAGAAGCTCCTCGTTCTGAGGCAGAGCAAAGCCGATCGAAGGAGAGAGAAGGACAGTCGACATCTCATCCAGGCTGTGACATAACTTCTGGGCTGCTGCTTCTGTTCGGAGATCAGCTCCGCGAGTCTGGCGTAGAAACATCTTGCGCTTGGGCCCATCCCACCAGAGGTTGTGAACACTAGCGGAGTGAAGCTGCCTTGATCGACATTTTGAATTCTCTCCCCATATGCCCTTCTCTTGTCGTTCTCGTTCCTCCTATGTGCAGCATCGAGAGCTCACCGTCATGCCTCATAAGCGGTCTCTTGGTAGACCATGGCATGCGTGACTGCCATCATAGGAGAGCTACATACGCATTGGGAGGGTAAATTGCCTCCATTGGCCAACTGTATCTTAGGAGCAATGGGTCTGTAAATTTTGTTTACATATGAAACCATTTGCTCTCATTTGTAATGGAAGTTAACTAGTTCGATAAGTGCCCACTTCCTGTGCTTATATACTTTTTTTGTCAATTTTCGAAATATGCAGCAAGAAGGCGTACATGTCATTTTGGCAAGTGCTGCTGATCTGTCAATACCCATGGATCTTATTAATCTCTTGCTGCGTCCACTTCTCGTTGCATTCTCAAATGTTATGGTTGTGATAAATATGTGAGCTTGGCTAATTTTGATGTTCAGAGTCAGCAATCTCTCTCTGGATTAGTTAGTCTCATCCTCCCAGTCTGGTATGCATGTTTCTGCTCGGGTTAAGTCAAGGTGTTTCACTAGTTTGGGAATGAACTTGACACTGATTGCTTCTTCCAAAGGGTGGAGGAGGGGTCCGATCTCAGGGATGGTACGCATCAGGTAGTTCCAACGATGCTTGACTCCATGGGTGAATGCTGCAAAGGCTGCATGTGGCTCTGTGTTAGCAATCTCCGATAGAGCTTGGATTTCGCTCACCCACTCATTCACCTTTCCCTCTACGTACTGGGTCTTGAAGTCCGTAGTGCCAATTACTGCGCCTAGATGTCTTTGGCCGTCCTTAGTTATTTTGACCTCACTTTCGCCGAAAACCTCCAAAGCCCGATCATAATGATCTGGCTTCACGATGAGGAAGGATTTGCTGGCGTTTGGGTGGTACCCTATTTGTGGACCTCGCGATGTTACCAGGTCCCACCACTTTTTGATGTCCAATGGCTTTTCCCTGCTCTCAAGGTCAATGTATACGCCACTTCATTTGACCTTGTTGTTTCAAATTTATTTGCTGAGTACTGATAGGTTTGGTTGCATATATTGCTATTGCAACTGGGGTCCTCTGTGCTGTTCCCCCAGTCGACTGTAGAATGTATCACCGTAGAGCCTTGCTGTTTCATTATGAGAGGTCTTATGGATTCCCATACGAATTTTCAACATACATCGCAAAGCTAGGACACTTGATCTTGATGTTGTGCAGTGCAGCCTTGCGGTTAAGTATGTTGAATGCGTTTGAAGCATCCACCAGGAGAACGGCCTCACAATCATGCTGCTCAAATATCAATCTCATGGCGTGGATGGCCGCCTCCCCACCAGCCTGATGGCCAGCACAGACTTGTAGGTTCCCTGCTGCTGCCCTGACATCGTCCTTTACCACCTCCATTATGCACTTTCCGATGATCCGCCTCAGCACTTCCCCCACCCCTATAGGTCTACATCCTGGTTTCTTTTCCAGAGGAATAAGGCGGCAGGCTGTCAGGGCCTGGAGGTGATGGCAGCAAGAGGATGCAAGCTTTCTTGCAAGGGCGGCAATGGCATTGCAGAGATCGCTTGCTACAGGGCCAAACTTGTTTGTGCTGAGGATGACTCTCCAACCGTTTGCATCCAGACCTGAAGGGCCGGCTCCTCCACGAGTCTTCAGTGCCTTTTTCCACACCATCTCTCCTGTTATTTTCTCGAACAGGACAGCATTTGGTGGGATATAGGCACCCTGGAGCCTGATGCCTTCATCTTCACTTGCAGGGGGATGTTTCTCTTTCAATAGTTTTAATGTCTCTCTGTTTATTGGCATCACCCCACCGGAGGATTCCTGTGTGAGAGATCTTACCGCGAGAGACACTTTTCCCACACGCATTTTGTTTCCAAATTTTCTTGCCACATCATCGGTGTTTTGCTTTCCGTCACCTGTAGATTTTAGTCTCTCCTTCAGTGTTCTTGCTTCACATAGGAGATCATCTAGGGCCCCAGTCTGCCACATTGTCAATCTTTTCTTCATTGCTGCCACATTTTCTTTGTGCTTAGCCTTTGTGTGTGTCCTCTGACAAAATAGATGTGGTATTATTGCCAGTATTTGAAGAGCTAGGGGGGGCGAGGAAGCGGTCCTGAGTGTAATCAGTCATGAAGCGAGTCATCTCCCGAATCATTTCTTTGGTGGCCGCACACTTGGGTGGTTCAAATAAGTTAGCGGGCGACCACTTGACAATTTCTGAGTAGGTTTCTTTGACCCATACGCCTGCATTTTCCATCGACATGCCATTCCACTGAGGCGGCTGTCTCTCATTCTCCTCCTGGACACCTGCTACTGAGGGAGCAGCATTTATTAGTACTACATTTTCGGGTTGAGTAGACTCACTGCTATCATTTCGGATATCATCGGGTGGTTCGGTCCCGGCGATATACTACTACTACTGCGACTACTACTACTACTACTACTTTGTTGTGACTCGGAATCGAATATAATGATTATCCAGCTAAGAGACAATGAAATGAGTTATCAAGGAAGTCATCTTCGTTGGTTAGATCTGAGGTAACTAAAGAGGATGATACGGGACCGGCAGGGTCGTACACAGATGTTGCACATGTGGAGGGCTACATCAACTGTAGGATGGGCGGTCGCAGCGTCTTTCTGGCTTTGATGCTTGTCTGCTTCGGTATGCAATCGGGCTAACTCGAAAGTATTGACACCTTCTCGTGTGGTGCTCTTCCAAGCGTTGCGGTGTGGAGTAATAGTCTCCCAGGTGTGGTGGCCAATTTGGTACTTTTTCAGGTTTGTCCTAAGACTAGCCTTATACCTTTTCAGTTGCCCGCAAGCGTTACATTTACTATTTGTTAGGTGATTGTAAAGTAGCTGCTTTGGCAGTCTATTGCCGTCCATGCGGGTAACATGGCCAGTCCCACATAGTTATTCATGGCTAATGGTAGCCTCGATGCTCCTGAGGTTGGTGTCATCGAGAATACCGACATTTTTTGTCTTGTCTTCCCAGCGAACTCAGAGGATGGAACATAGACCACGTTGGTGAAAGTTTTCAAGTGACTTGAGGAGCCTTCTGTATGTGACCCAGGTCTCGCTGCCATATAGCAGGGTGGGAAGGACCACTGCTAGATACATGTGCAACTTTGTAGTTAATTTCAGCTCCCTACAGCTCCGTAGTCTACCAAAGGATTGAGGTCATCTGATCCGAAAGTGGATAGCATTAGAAAGGGTAGTACCGTTAAGCTGGATGGATGGTGGAGGTGTGGCTGAACCAGGGGCAGGCTAAAAGAGAGTATGAGTCGTACATACATTCGCCTCAAGGCCGAAGTGTGCATACGTATCTGCGTAGGTGTTCAGGATATCCTGTAGGTTGCATTCAGTGTGAGCGACAAGGGTGAGGTCGTCTTCATACTGAAGTTCAGTAATGGAAGCTACCAACACCTTTGTTCCTGCCTGGAGTCGTATTATGTTGAAAAGACTCTTCATCCGGTACTGGATGTCTACCCTGCCGGCCAAATTGTCACTGACACGGCTAAGCAAGGCAGGCAAGAAAAT